>NC_056741.1:1553533443-1553750070 GCF_019279795.1 Protopterus annectens
CACTTAACCCACCTTTTATTACCTCCTTAGTTGTTTCAGGTATGAGCTAGGTATACATTTTTATTACATGTTTTTATTATATGCTTCAATATATGCTTATTTATGTGTCATTGTTCTATTGGTATGAAATTCACATTTTTAACTGTATTTTTGTATTTTTATATTTTCTATATACATATATTTATTTATTTATTAACATAGGTATTTATGATCAGATATGAATAAATAGTATTATAGAATTTTACATATGTTTAAATGCTATTTCATCTCAGTTTTAAAAGATTTGTTATATTCTATAAGGTTTGGATTGTTTTTAATTGAGCTCAATTAATTAATTAACCTGATTATACTGATGAACTTCTTCCTATATATAAGCTGCTTAATTTCAAAGGCTACTGTTGAAGTTTGAAAAAGCCCTATGGTGAAAGCGCTTACTGTTTGCTAGCTCAATAAATAAATAGTTCGTTTGGATTACGTGCCGTTGAGAGTGGTTATTGGATTGGAAGATTCATGAACTTCTTTCTCTTTTGGGTTGAATAACCATTTTGTGTTCTTGGAAATGTTTTTCAACTGAGGTTGTTTCGCTCCAGTTTGTTGCTTTTATATATTAACATTCACTTGAAACTAGGAGCGTTCATCTTTTAGCAGGGGCTTTATCACGTTGCTATTACTTAGTTTTTAATATTACCTAATCTACTGCTCTTTAAAATGATCTCTATGACCATAAATTTAAACTTGTGATCCAACCCATTATTTAAAACATGCTCAGCTAGTGCATTAGTGTCATCTTCATGATTTATTGCATAAATGTGTCCTCTTACCCTCTCTCGCAATGTTCTATTAGTTTTACCTATGTAAAAGCAATAACATTTCTGACAACTTGCTAAGTAGACTATGTCTCTAGATCTACAGTCAGCATAATGCTTAAAATAATATGTCTTTTTAGTGTCTGGATGTATAAATATTCCAGTTCCCATCATATATGAGCACTGATTGCATCCTCGACATGGAAATGTACCCTGCCTATTAGAGAGAACTTTAGTTTTATAGTTGTTCTTATTATCATAGCATAGTAGCCTTTTAAATGATTTATTATTACGATAACTATAACTAGGTCTCATCCCCACTAATTCTCTTATTTCATCATTAGCTGTCAATATAGCCCAATTTTTATCTATAATATCTTTTATATCATTATTATTATTATTAGAAAAGGGAATATTCAATCTGACCTTGTTGTATGGTCGACTATTGTTCCTCTTTCCATTAGTTTGTAGGACTATATTCTTCATATAGTATGGTCTCCCTTTCTCATTTCCATCTGTAACCTGTGGATCTAGGAGAACATCGGCTTCTTTATGAGAATATCCTCTCTCCATAAATTCATTCTTTAGTTTAACAATAGTTTGAGCACATATATTATCATCACTTGTTAAGTGTGATATTCTTCTTCCTTGGTTTATTATAATATTCTGAAATATATGCCCTGAATGCATGCTGGTATGATGAAGTAAGCCATTCTTCCTACAGTTCTTCCTATATAGTGCTGTCATAAAACTTTCATTTTCTCTAGTAATGAGGACATCTAAAAATTCAATTTCCGTCTTTGACCAATTACCTTCAAAAGCCAAAAAGCTAGTTGTATGATTGATATAATCAATAAATGTTTCTAAATCAGTATTGTTTCCTTTCCAAAGAAGAAACACATCATCAACAAATCTTTTATAGTATATAATATTGTTAATGAATTCAGAATTAAGGATATAGTTTATCTCCCATTGAGCCATAACCAAGTTGGCATATGAGTTGGCACAAGGTGTGCCCATTGCAACACCTTATTTTTGTAAATAATAATCATCATTATACGTGAATACATTGTTTTCTAGTATCAATTCCAGTAGCATCATACATTTCATAATCATATTAGAATCAACATGGTTATTGCATAAAAATGTTCTTAAAAGTTCAAGTCCTTCATTATTAGGAATCACTGTAAATAATGATTTAACATCTAAGTTTACCAACCATATATCCAGTCCATCAATGCCATTCCCTACTTCTATACTAAAAGTAGTTAAAAATTCATGAGTATCTTTAATTATGGTCTTAGTTTCCCATGCTAGATTCTTCAATTGATTTTCAACATATATGGAGAGGGACTCAGTCAACCATCCTCACCTGAGTCTATGGGTCTCATTTTAGGTTCATTTAAATTCTTGTGGACTTTAGGGAGATCTTTAATACTTGGTATAGTGGGTAATTCCACCAAAAAATATTTATATAGATCAGCATTTATAATATTGGACATAAGTAAATCATATAGATTACTATGCATATCATGTATAATTTTATTAAGCTGTATTTTATTAATTAATTTATATGTTTCATTATCATATAACATTGTTCTCATAGTGTCATCATAATACTCTTTATCAAGAATAACTATAGCTCCTCCCTTGTCAGCTGGCCTTATTACAATTTCTTCATTATTACTCAAATTAGTTAAGGCCTCATATTCTCTATTACTCAAGTTACAAAATTTATGATTTTTACCATTTTTACTATTCCACATATTGATTAGGTCCCTTTCTACTGATTGTTCAAAAGCTTCCAACATATGATGCAAATGAGGTATAAATGCACTGGGCTTTTTAAAGATACTTACATCATTCATAGCATCATTTTTAAAAAGCATTCTCAAAGCAGTATTTCTAACAAAGGTTTTCACCTCTATAATAAAATCAGTAATATCAATAGTTGGTATAAAGGACAGTCCTTTATTAAGTAATGTCTTTTCATGAGTCTGCAGTATTTATTTAGATAAGTTTATAACAAGATCACAGTCACTTACTACTGCTGTTTGTTCTGTGGATGCTTCAATTCCTCTGACATTTTCCGCTTCTTGTTGAATCTCATGGGAGTCCATTTTTTAATTTCTCTGATGGGAAGTGGAAATGGATGACCAATTTGGTCTAAAAAAGAAGAAGAATGTGAATCTGAAGTCATAGTTTTCCTTCTAACTTCTGCATTCAAATTATCAGTATCATGAGATGTCATCACTTCATTATTCTCTTGATTAGATGTAGAGACCATCACATCTCCTTCTACCAGAGGAATATTCTTAGTACTATGTTTATTCAGTAGACTAGCATTAGTTGTTAGCTTTGCTTCATATTTACTGACTAAAGCCTTTGTTGTTCGACTGCCATTTCCTTCCAATGATAGTAGGGAAGTTCCTTGCTGATGTTCAGATGGATTTACACAGTTAACTGAATGAGAATTGTCCACATTATTTCTATTGGCCATACAATTTTGTTGGGGGATGTGCTGACCATTACAATCATGCTCATATTCTCCAGCTCTCTATTCTTTGTACATCTCTTGGCCATGAAAAGACATGGCCCAGTTCAAAATCTTTAATGTCTCGTTCTAGTTTTCTCTTTTTTGAAAATAGCAATTTACGTTCAAGGTTATATACATAGGCACGTATATTGTCATAGAATTCATTACATTCAGTATCAGTAAGGAAAGATTTAATTATTTTCTGTTGTTTTATAATTTCACTATTATTATTTTCAATCTCCACGTATTGCTCTATAAGCATGTTCATATAAGTGTAGCTTGTCTCAATATTGAGTTGTTGCCATTTGGCAGGACTGTTCTAAGCTTGGCATTGAAGGTGATACTATATATCGTATTTGCCATGCTGGTGTCTTAACATACAATTGTATAACATCATATTTGCTGTGGTGGTGTCTGGAAATTTTGTTAAGGGACTATTTTGTTATTTCTGCCAGACGCCTTCAATCTGCTGCTGCTTCTCTACTCGTTTACTTGTTATTTTATTGTTGCGGCAAGTAGTAACATGGCAAATGAGAATGTGGATGAAATTGAACTTGATTACAACCCAGAACTGGGAATGCATAGTAAAAATGTTACGGAAATGGAATCAGTTTTTAAAAGACTTATGAATGCTGAAGCAAATGCTCTCTTAAAACTGCATAGAACATACCTGCTAAATGCAGGAAACAATGACTGTGAAGCTGATCATGCACTTAAATTATTGCAGCATACTCATAAAATAGAGAACTTGTTCAACAAACTAAAAAATACACAATGGCAGCGTAAACATATGGAGGCATGTCTTTGCTTCCAAGTAGTGCCGAGGGGACTTAGAATTTTAAAAAAGGCCAACATTCGGATCGCTATATCCAGGTTGTTAGCCAAATGGCAACAACTCAATATTGAGACAAGCTACACTTATATGGAGATGCTTATAGAGCAATACGTGGAGATTGAAAATAATATCAATAGTGAAATTATAGAACAACAGAAAATAATTAAATCTTTCCCTAATGATACTGAATGTAATGAATTCTATGACAATATACGTGCCTATGTATATAACTTTGAACGTAAATTGCTATTTTCAAAAAAGAGAAAACTAGAATAAGACATTAAAGATTTTGAACTGGGCCATGGCTTTTCGTGGCCAAGAGATGTACAAAGAATAGAGAGAGTTGGAGAATATGAGCATGATTGTAATGGTCAGCACATCCCCCAACAAAATCGTATGGCCAATAGAAATAATGTGGACAATTCTCGTTCAGCTGTGTAAATCCATCTGAACATCAGCAAGGAACCTCCCTACTATCATTGGAAGGAAATGGCAGTTGAACAACAAAGGCTTTAGTCAGTAGATATGAAGCAAAGCTAACAACTAATGCTATAGAGCATTGTGGACTTTAGGGAGATCTCTAATACTTGGTATAGTGGGTAATTCCACCAAAAAATATTTATATAGATCAGCATTTATAATACTGAACATAAGTAAATCATATAGATTACTATGCATATCATAAGCATAGTACTAAGAATATTCCTCTGGTAGAAGAAGAAGTGATGGCCTCTACATCTAATCAAGAGAATAAAGAAGTGATGACATCTCATGATACTGATAATTTGAATGCAGATGTTAGAAGGAAAACTACATCTTCAGATTCACATTCTTCTTCTTTTTTAGACCAAATTGGTTGTCCATTTCCACTTCCCATCAGGGAAATTAAAAAATGGACTCCCATGAGATTCAACAAGAAACGGAAAATGTCAGAGGAATTGAAGCATCTGCAGAACAAACAGCAGTAGTAAGTGACTGTGATCTTGTTATAAATTTATCTAAATACGTACTGCAGACTCATGAAAGGACATTACTTAATAAAGACTGTCCTTTATACCATCTAAAACTACTGATATTACTGATTTTATTATAGAGGTGAAAACCTTTGTTAGAAATACTGCTTTGAGAACGATTTTTAAAAATGATGCTATGAATGATGTAAGTATCTTTAAAAAGCCCAGTGCATTTATATCTCATTTGCATCCTATGTTGGAAGCTTTTGAACAATCAGTAGAAAGGGACCTAGTCAATATGTGGAATAGTAAAAATGATAAAAATCATAAATTTTGTAACTTGAGTAATAGAGAATATGAGGCCTTAACTAATTTGAGTAATAATGAAGAAATTGTAATAAGGCCAGCTGACAAGGGAGGAGCTATAGTTATTCTTGATAAACAGTATTATGATGACACTATGAGAACAATGTTATATGATAATGAAACATATAAATTAATTAATAAAATACAGCTTAATAAAATTATACATGTTATGCATAGTAATCTATATGATTTACTTATGTCCAATATTATAAATGCTGATCTATATAAATATTTTTGGTGGAATTACCCATTATACCAAGTATTAGAGGTCTCCCTAAAATACACAAGAATTTAAATGAACCTAAAATGAGACCCATAGTCTCAGGTGGAGGATGGCTGACTGAGCCCCTCTCCATATATGTTGAAAATCAACTGAAGAATTTAGTATGGGAAATTAAGACCATAATTAAAGATACTCATTAATTTTTTAACTACTTTTAGTATAGAAGTAGGGAATGACATTGATAGACTGGATATATGGTTGGTAACCTTAGATGTTAAATCATTATTTACAGTGATTCCTAATAATGAAGGACTTGAACTTTTAAGAACATTTTTATGCAATAACCATGTTGATTCTAATATGATTATGAAATGTACGATGCTACTGGAGTTGATACTAGAAAACAATGTATTCGTGTATAATGATGATTATTATTTACAAAAACAAGGTGTTGTAATGGGCACACCTTGTGCCAACTCGTATGCCAACTTGGTTATGGCTCAATGGGAGATAAACTATGTTCTTAATTCTGAATTCATTAACAATATTATATACTATAAAAGATTTGTTGATGATGTGTTTCTTCTTTGGAAAGGAAACAATACTGATTTAGAAACATTTATTGATTAAATCAATCATACTACTAGCTTTTTGGCTTTTGAAGGTAATTGGTCAAAGATGGAAATTTAATTTTTAGATGTCCTCATTACTAGAGAAAATGAAAGTTTTACGACAGCACGATATAGGAAGAACTGTAGGAAGAATGGCTTACTTCATCGTACCAGCATGCATCCAGGGCATACATTTCAGAATATTATAATAAACCAAGGAAGAAGAATATCACACTTAACAAGTGATAATATATGTGCTCAAACTATTGTTAAACTAAAGAATGAATTTATGGAGAGAGGATATTCTCATAAAGAAGCCGATGTTCTCCTAGATCCTCAGGTTATAGATAGAAATGAGAAAGGGAGACCATACTATATGAAGAATATAGTCCTACAAACTAATGGAAAGAGGAACAATAGTCGACTATACAACAAAGTCAGATTGAATATTCCCTTTTCTAATAATAATAATGATATAAAAGATATTATAGATAAAAATTGGGCTATATTGACAGCTAATGATGAAATAAGAGAATTAGTGGGGATGAGACCTAGTTATAGTTATCATAATACTAAATCATTTAAAAGGCTACTATGCTATGATAATAAGAACAACTATAAAACTAAAGTTCTCTCTAATAGACAGGGTACTTTTCCATGTCGAGGCTGCAATCAGTGCTCATATATGATGGGAACTGGAATATTTATACATCCAGACACTAAGAAGACATATTATTTTAAGCATTATGCTGGCTGTAGAACTAGAGACATAGTTTACTTAGCAAGTTGTCAGAAATGTTATTGCTTCTACATAGGTAAAACTAATAGAACATTGCGAGAGAGGGTAAGAGAACACATTTATGCAATAAATCGTGAAGATGACACTAATGCACTAGCTGAGCATGTTTTAAATAATGGGTTGGATCACAAGTTTAAATTTATGGTCATAAAGATCATTTTAAAGAGCAGTAGATTAGGTAATATTAAAAACTATACTGAACAGGAAGAAAATAGGTGGATTATTCGTATGCAGTCAGATAAAGGGAAAGGTCTAAATGATAGGACAACAATAAAGCCATTCCTAAGCAATAGGCCATTGAAACATAAACCATGACATTGTATTTATATATATATTTTATAGTATTTTAATATTTAGTAATATATTATGCATATATACTTTTTATATATATATTTTTATAATATAATATGAAATTATTGATTTTCTGTTATATGATTTTTACATTTTATATATATATATATATATATATATATATATATATGGTTCTACCTGACTTCGTCGACAGCGCAGAAGACCGACAGCGAATTGAGCTCCAGAAGATCGAAACGAAGAAGACCGACGCGAATCGAGTTGCAGAACATCGACAATGCAGAAGACCGACACGACGGATGACAACACCAACGCCGAGGATGCCGACATGGGGAAAGGCTGTGTGAGTATGCGGTAGTGACGGACGTTAGGGTGCGAGCAGGTAAGTGTGGAGATTGACGGTCTGTGGGGATAGGGGTGGGTTAAGTGAGTTAGGGTTAGGGGCGATAGGGGTGGGTTAAGTGAGTTAGGGTTAGGGAGGCGATAGGGGTGGGTTAAGTGAGTTAGGGTTAGGGAGCGATAGGGGTGGGTTAAGTGAGTTAGGGTTAGGGCGATAGGGCGGGTTAAATGAGTTAGGGTTAGGGAGCGGGTAGGTAAGTGTGCGATAGTGACGGACCTTAGGGTTAGGGTAAGGTTTAGTGTGGGCTTGTAAGGATTTTGGTGTGCTTGTGTTGTGTGTGTGGTTTGTGGAATGGGGATGTGTTTTGTTTTTAATAATTGTTATTGTGGTGTGTGCAGTGTATGGGGTTTCGTGTTTGTGTACCGTCGGTTATTTCGTTGTCGGTTATGTGTGGTTTCGTGTTTATGGACTGTCGAATATGTGGTGTCGGTGATGTGGTTGTCGGTGTTGTGTGGTTTCGGCTATGTCAGGTAGAACCATATATATATATATATATATATATATAGTTTTGAGTTCATAATTTTAGACAATATATTTGATTTTGATATTTATATAGGTATTTATTAAATGTTAAAAATGAATAATGACTGTGTTTAATATATAAACATATATACTATAATCGGGCATAATTTAATAACTAATGCATATTCTGTTATATCATGAATTTATTTATGGATGCCTCTATCCATATTAGTTTTTAGATTTATTTATATTATGTAATTAGTTGATTTATTTATATATTATTTCTAATACTTATGAATATATAATGTTTTTAACATGAGATGATTTACGTAAGTTTTCCTAGTACTGACATTTTTGCTGTTAATATCTCTTTAAGACGGATTTTTGGCACCAATTTTGGATATTTAAATGTTGGTACTTTGAGGGATAGCTTTTTGTCTGATGAAGGGTTGTTTGTAACCCGAAAGCGCTTACAAGAAGCTTCTGTTCAATTTTTATGGTGAAATAAAGCTTTTAAAGGTATCGTATTGTCGTGGTGGTACTTGGCTATATTGCTACTAAGCTTGGAGTTGTATGTGATACTAAATATCGTATTTGCCGTGCTGGTGTCTGGCTACTTTGCTATTAAGCTTGGCATTGAAGGTGATACTACATATTGTATTTGCCATGCTGGTGTCTTAACATACAATTGTATAGCATCGTATTTGCTGTGGTGGTGTCTGGAAGTTTTGTTACGGGACTATTTTGTTATTTCTGTCAGACGCCTTCAATCTGCTGCTGCTTCTCTACTCGTTTAATCTGTACAACAAGTTTTACTGTCCTTTTTGTTGTGTGATAGAGATGAATTTATGTTGCTGTTACCCTCAGTTTGCAGTGAAATCAATTGTCTAGAGGCCTACCTGTTTCTCAGTAAGACAGAGTGAACAGGCCCGGTTTAATCTAGTTAGGGGCATTCCTGCAAAAGTGTACTGTTGATTGGATAAGTTTCTGATCCTCTACCTTTAATAACCAGTGTTTTAAGCCAGATATACCTGTTTACTGAAGCTGTTCTAAGCTGCAGAGAGACTGACCTACTGCATACTGTGATATTGGGAAAAGATAAGGGTTTATTCTCAATTAACTTCTGCACTTTTGATTAAATATCTCTGTAATCTCTACAACTGATTTTACTGTCCTTTTTGTTCTGTGATAGACATGAATTTCTGTTGCTCTTTCCCTCAGTTTACTGGGAAATATTTTGTCTAAAGGCCTATCTATTTCTCAATGACAAAGAGTGAAGACGGACAGCTTAATCTAGCCAGAGGCA
The DNA here is from genome assembly GCF_019279795.1 of Protopterus annectens. Taxonomy (NCBI): domain Eukaryota; kingdom Metazoa; phylum Chordata; order Ceratodontiformes; family Protopteridae; genus Protopterus; species Protopterus annectens. Next base: position 1,553,543,050 of record NC_056741.1, read on the forward strand.
TTCCTGCAAAACGGTATTGTTTAATGGATATGTTTCTGTTCCTCTAACTTTAATAGCCAGTGTTTTAAGTCAGATATACCTATTTGCTGAAGCTGATATAAGCTGCAGAGAGATTGACCTACTGCCTACTGTGATATCGGGAAAGGATAAGTGTTTATTCTCAATTAACTTCTGCACTTTTGATTTAATTATCTCTGTAATCTCCACAACTGGTTTTACTGTCCTTTTTGTTTTGTGACAAAGCTAAATTTCTGTTGTTGTTACCCTCAGTTTGCAGTGAAATGTTTTGTTTAGAGGCCTATCTGTTTCTCACTGAAAGAGAGTGAAAAGGACCGGTTTAATCTAGCCATCTATATCACACAACAAATAGGACAGTAAAACCAGTTGTACAGATTACAGAGACTGAACTACTGCCTACTGTGATACTGGGAAAAGATAAGTGTTTATTCTAAATTAACTTCTGCACTTTTGATTTAATATCTCTGTAATCCCTACAACTGGTTTTACTGTCCTTTTTGTTTTGTGACAGAGCTAAATTTCTGTTGTTGTTACCCTCAGTTTGCAGTGAAATGTTTTGTCTAGAGGCCTATCTGTTTCTCAGTGAGAGAGAGTGAACAGGACTGGTTCAATCTAGCTAGGGGCATTCCTGCAAAAGTGTATTGTTGATTGGATAAGTTTCTGATCCTCTACCTTTAATAGCCAGTGTTCTAAGTCAGATATACCTGTTTGCTGAAGCTGTTCTAAACTGCAGAGAGACTGGCCTACTGGCTACTGAGATACTGGGAAAAGATAAGGGTTTATTCTCAATTAACTTATGCACTTTTGAGTTAATATCTCTGTAATCTGTACAACTGGTTTTACTTTCCTTTTTGTTGTTTGATAGACCTCAGTTTCTGTTGCTGTTACCCTCAGTTTGCCGGGAAATCTTTTATCTAGAGGCCTCTCTGTTTCTCAGTGAGAGAGTGAACAGGACCAGTTTACTATACCCAGGGGCATTCCTGCAAAACTGTGTTGTTGATTGGATAGGTTTCTCTTCCTCTGCCTTTAATAGCCATTGTTTTAAGTCAGATATACCTGTTTGCTGAAGCTTTTCTACACTGCAGAGAGACAGACATATTGCCTAGTGTGATACTGGGAAAAGATGAGTGTGTATTCTCAGTTAACTTCTGCACTTTTGATTTAATATCTTAGTAATCTCTACAACTGGTTTCATTGTCCTTTTTGTTGTGTAATAGAGATGAATTTCTGTTGCTCTTACCCTCCGTTTGCAGTGAAATCTTTTGTGCAAAGGCCTGTTTCTCAGTGAGAGAGAGTGAAGACTGGTTTAATCTAGCTGGAGGCATTACTGCAAAACTGTATTGTTGACTGGCTAGGTTTCTGTTCCTCTACCTTTAATAGCCAGTGTTTTTAAGTCAGATATACTTGTTTGCTGAAGCTATCAGCTGCATAGAGACTGGCCTACTGCCTACTGTGATATTGGGAAAAGATAAGTGTTTATTCTCACTTAACTTCTGCACTTTTGATTTAATATCGTTGTAATCTGTAAAACTGGTTTTACTGTCCTTTATGTTGTGTGATACAGATGAATTTATGTTGCTGTTACCCTCAGTTTGCAGTGAAATCAATTGTCTAGAGGCCTATCTGTTTCTCAGTAAGACAGAGTGAACAGGCCCGGTTTAATCTAGTTAGGGGCATTCCTGCAAAAGTGTACGGTTGATTGGATAAGTTTCTGATCCTCTACCTTTAATAACCAGTGTTTTAAGCCAGATATACCTGTTTACTGAAGCTGTTCTAAGCTGCAGAGAGACTGACCTACTGCATACTGTGATATTGGGAAAAGATAAGGGTTTATCCTCAATTAACTTCTGCACTTTTGATTAAATATCTCTGTAATCTCTACAACTTATTTTACTGTCCTTTTTGTTCTGTGATAGACATGAATTTCTGTTGCTCTTTCCCTCAGTTTACAGGGAAATATTTTGTCTAAAGGCCTATCTATTTCTCAGTGACAAAGAGTGAAGACGGACAGCTTAATCTAGCCAGGGGCATTCCTGCAAAACGGTATTGTTTAATGGATATGTTTCTGTTCCTCTAACTTTAATAGCCAGTGTTTTAAGTCAGATATACCTATTTGCTGACGCTGATATAAGCTGCAGAGAGATTGACCTACTGCCTACTGTGATATCAGGAAAGGATAAGTGTTTATTCTCAATTAACTTCTGCACTTTTGATTTAATTACCTCTGTAATCTCCACAACTGGTTTTACTGTCCTTTTGTTTTGTGACAAAGCTAAATTTCTGTTGTTGTTACACTCAGTTTGCAGTGAAATGTTTTGTTTAGAGGCCTATCTGTTTCTCACTGTAAGAGAGTGAAAAGGACCGGTTTAATCTAGCCATCTCTATCACACAACAAATAGGACAGTAAAACCAGTTGTACAGATTACAGAGACTGAACTACTGCCTACTGTGATACTGGGAAAAGATAAGTGTTTATTCTAAATTAACTTCTGCACTTTTGATTTAATATCTCTACAACTGGTTTTACTGTCCTTTTTGTTTTGTGACAGAGCTAAATTTCTGTTGTTGTTACCCTCAGTTTGCAGTGAAATGTTTTGTCTAGAGGCCTATCTGTTTCTCAGTGAGAGAGAGTGAACAGGACCGGTTCAATCTAGCTAGCGGTATTCCTGCAAAAGTGTATTGTTGATTGGATAAGTTTCTGATCCTCTACCTTTAATAGCCAGTGTTCTAAGTCAGATATACCTGTTTGCTGAAGCTGTTCTAAGCTGCAGAGAGACTGGCCTACTGGCTACTGTGATACTGGGAAAAGATATGGGTTTATTCTCAATTAACTTATGCACTTTTGATTTAATGTCTCTGTAATCTGTACAACTGGTTTTACTTTCCTTTTTGTTGTTTGATAGACCTCAGTTTCTGTTGCTGTTACCCTCAGTTTGCCGGGAAATCTTTTATCTAGAGGCATCTCTGTTTCTCAGTGAGAGAGTGAACAGGACCAGTTTACTATACCCAGAGGCATTCCTGCAAAACTGTGTTGTTGATTAGATAGGTTTCTCTTCCTCTGCCTTTAATAGCCAGTGTTTTAAGTCAGATATACTTGATTGCTGAAGCTTTTCTAAGCTGCAGAGAGACAGACATATTGCCTAGTGTGATACTGGGAAAAGATGAGTGTGTATTCTCAGTTAACTTCTACACTTTTGATTTAATATCTCTGTAATCTCTACAACTGGTTTCATTGTCCTTTTTGTTGTGTAATAGAGATGTATTTCTGTTGCACTTACCCTCAGTTTGCAGTGAAATCTTTTGTGCAAAGGCCTGTTTCTCAGTGAGAGAGAGTGAAGACTGGTTTAATCTAGCTGGAGGCATTACTGCAAAACTGTATTGTTGACTGGAAAGGTTTCTGTTCCTCTACCTTTAATAGCCAGTGTTTTAAGTCAGATATACTTGTTTGCTGAAGCCATCAGTTGCATAGTGACTGGCCTACTGCCTACTGTGATATTGGGAAAAGATAAGTGTTTATTCTCACTTAACTTCTGCACTTTTGATTTAATATTGTTGTAATCTGTAAAACTGGTTTTACTATCCTTTATGTTGTGTGATAGAGATGAATTTATGTTGCTGTTACCCTCAGTTTGCAGTGAAATCAATTGTCTAGAGGCCTATCTGTTTCTCAGTAAGACAGAGTGAACAGGCCCGGTTTAATCTAGTTAGGGGCATTCCTGCAAAAGTGTACAGTTGATTGGATAAGTTTCTGATCCTCTACCTTTAATAACCAGTGTTTTAAGCCAGATATACCTGTTTACTGAAGCTGTTCTAAGCTGCAGAGAGACTGACCTACTGCATACTGTGATATTGGAAAAAGATAAGGGTTTATTCTCAATTAACTTCTGCACTTTTGATTAAATATCTCTGTAATCTCTACAACTTATTTTACTGTTCTTTTTGTTCTGTGATAGACATGAATTTCTGTTGCTCTTTCCCTCAGTTTACAGGGAAATATTTTGTCTAAAGGCCTATCTATTTCTCAGTGACAAAGAGTGAAGACGGACAGCTTAATCTAGCTAGGGGCATTCCTGCAAAACGGTATTGTTTAATGGATATGTTTCTGTTCCTCTAACTTTAATAGCCAGTGTTTTAAGTCAGATATACCTATTTGCTGACGCTGATATAAGCTGCAGAGAGATTGACCTACTGCCAACTGTGATATCGGGAAAGGATAAGTGTTTATTCTCAATTAACTTCTGCACTTTTGATTTAATTATCTCTGTAATCTCCACAACTGGTTTTACTGTCCTTTTTGTTTTGTGACAAAGCTAAATTTCTGTTGTTGTTACCCTCAGTTTGCAGTGAAATGTTTTGTTTAGAGGCCTATCTGTTTCTCACTGAAAGAGAGTCAAAGGACGGTTTAATCTAGCCATCTCTATCACACAACAAATAGGACAGTAAAACCAGTTGTACAGATTACAGAGACTGAACTACTGCCTACTGTGATACTGGGAAAAGATAAGTGTTTATTCTAAATTAACTTCTGCACTTTTGATTTCATATCTCTGTAATCTCTACAACTGGTTTTACTGTCCTTTTTGTTTTGTGACAGAGCTAAATTTCTGTTGTTGTTACCCTCAGTTTGCAGTGAAATGTTTTGTCTAGAGGCCTATCTGTTTCTCAGTGAGAGAGAGTGAACAGGACTGGTTCAATCTAGCTAGGGGCATTCCTGCAAAAGTGTATTGTTAATTGGATAAGTTTCTGATCCTCTACCTTTAATAGCCAGTGTTCTAAGTCAGATATACCTGTTTGCTGAAGCTGTTCTAAACTGCAGAGGGACTGGCCTACTGGCTACTGAGATACTGGGAAAAGATAAGGGTTTATTCTCAATTAACTTATGCACTTTTGATTTAATATCTCTAATCTGTACAACTGGTTTTACTTTCCATTTTGTTGTTTGATAGACCTCAGTTTCTGTTGCTCTTACCCTCAGTTTGCCAGGAAATCTTTTATCTAGAGACCTCTCTGTTTCACAGTGAGAGTGTGAACAGGACCAGTTTACTATACCCAGGGGCATTCCTGCAAAACTGTGTTGTTGATTGGATAGGTTTCTCTTCCTCTGCCTTTAATAGCCAGTGTTTTAAGTCAGATATACCTGTTTGCTGAAGCTTTTCTAAGCTGCAGAGAGACAGACATATTGCCTAGCGTGATACTGGGAAAAGATGAGTGTGTATTCTCAGTTAACTTCTGCACTTTTGATTTAATATCTCTGTAATCTCTACAACTGGCTTCATTGTCCTTTTTGTTGTGTAATAGAGATGAATTTCTGTTGCTCTTACCCTCCGTTTGCAGTGAAATCTTTTGTGCAAAGGCCTGTTTCTCAGTGAGAGAGAGTGAAGACTGGTTTAATCTAGCTGGAGGCATTACTGCAAAACTGTATTGTTGTCTGGCTAGGTTTCTGTTCCTCTACCTTTAATAGCCAGTGTTTTAAGTCAGATATACTTGTTTGCTGAAGCTATCAGCTGCATAGAGACTGGCCTACTGCCTACTGTGATATTGGGAAAAGATAAGGGTTTATTCTCACTTATCTTCTGCACTGTTGATTTAATATCGTTGTAATCTGTAAAACTGGTTTTACTGTCCTTTATGTTGTGTGATACAGATGAATTTATGTTGCTGTTACCCTCAGTTTGCAGTGAAATCAATTGTCTAGAGGCCTATCTGTTTCTCAGTAAGACAGAGTGAACAGGCCCGGTTTAATCTAGTTAGGGGCAATCCTGCAAAAGTGTACGGTTGATTGGATAAGTTTCTGATCCTCTACCTTTAATAACCAGTGTTTTAAGCCAGATATACCTGTTTACTGAAGCTGTTCTAAGCTGCAGAGAGACTGACCTACTGCATACTGTGATATTGGGAAAAGATAAGGGTTTATCCTCAATTAACTTCTGCACTTTTGATTAAATATCTCTGTAATCTCTACAACTTATTTTACTGTCCTTTTTGTTCTGTGATAGACATGAATTTCTGTTGCTCTTTCCCTCAGTTTACAGGGAAATATTTTGTCTAAAGGCCTATCTATTTCTCAGTGACAAAGAGTGAAGACGGACAGCTTAATCTAGCCAGGGGCATTCCTGCAAAACGGTATTGTTTAATGGATATGTTTCTGTTCCTCTAACTTTAATAGCCAGTGTTTTAAGTCAGATATACCTATTTGCTGACGCTGATATAAGCTGCAGAGAGATTGACCTACTGCCTACTGTGATATCAGGAAAGGATAAGTGTTTATTCTCAATTAACTTCTGCACTTTTGATTTAATTACCTCTGTAATCTCCACAACTGGTTTTACTGTCCTTTTTGTTTTGTGACAAAGCTAAATTTCTGTTGTTGTTACACTCAGTTTGCAGTGAAATGTTTTGTTTAGAGGCCTATCTGTTTCTCACTGTAAGAGAGTGAAAAGGACCGGTTTAATCTAGCCATCTCTATCACACAACAAATAGGACAGTAAAACCAGTTGTACAGATTACAGAGACTGAACTACTGCCTACTGTGATACTGGGAAAAGATAAGTGTTTATTCTAAATTAACTTCTGCACTTTTGATTTAATATCTCTACAACTGGTTTTACTGTCCTTTTTGTTTTGTGACAGAGCTAAATTTCTGTTGTTGTTACCCTCAGTTTGCAGTGAAATGTTTTGTCTAGAGGCCTATCTGTTTCTCAGTGAGAGAGAGTGAACAGGACCGGTTCAATCTAGCTAGCGGTATTCCTGCAAAAGTGTATTGTTGATTGGATAAGTTTCTGATCCTCTACCTTTAATAGCCAGTGTTCTAAGTCAGATATACCTGTTTGCTGAAGCTGTTCTAAGCTGCAGAGAGACTGGCCTACTGGCTACTGTGATACTGGGAAAAGATATGGGTTTATTCTCAATTAACTTATGCACTTTTGATTTAATGTCTCTGTAATCTGTACAACTGGTTTTACTTTCCTTTTTGTTGTTTGATAGACCTCAGTTTCTGTTGCTGTTACCCTCAGTTTGCCGGGAAATCTTTTATCTAGAGGCATCTCTGTTTCTCAGTGAGAGAGTGAACAGGACCAGTTTACTATACCCAGAGGCATTCCTGCAAAACTGTGTTGTTGATTAGATAGGTTTCTCTTCCTCTGCCTTTAATAGCCAGTGTTTTAAGTCAGATATACTTGATTGCTGAAGCTTTTCTAAGCTGCAGAGAGACAGACATATTGCCTAGTGTGATACTGGGAAAAGATGAGTGTGTATTCTCAGTTAACTTCTACACTTTTGATTTAATATCTCTGTAATCTCTACAACTGGTTTCATTGTCCTTTTGTTGTGTAATAGAGATGTATTTCTGTTGCACTTACCCTCAGTTTGCAGTGAAATCTTTTGTGCAAAGGCCTGTTTCTCAGTGAGAGAGAGTGAAGACTGGTTTAATCTAGCTGGAGGCATTACTGCAAAACTGTATTGTTGACTGGAAAGGTTTCTGTTCCTCTACCTTTAATAGCCAGTGTTTTAAGTCAGATATACTTGTTTGCTGAAGCCATCAGTTGCATAGTGACTGGCCTACTGCCTACTGTGATATTGGGAAAAGATAAGTGTTTATTCTCACTTAACTTCTGCACTTTTGATTTAATATTGTTGTAATCTGTAAAACTGGTTTTACTATCCTTTATGTTGTGTGATAGAGATGAATTTATGTTGCTGTTACCCTCAGTTTGCAGTGAAATCAATTGTCTAGAGGCCTATCTGTTTCTCAGTAAGACAGAGTGAACAGGCCCGGTTTAATCTAGTTAGGGGCATTCCTGCAAAAGTGTACAGTTGATTGGATAAGTTTCTGATCCTCTACCTTTAATAACCAGTGTTTTAAGCCAGATATACCTGTTTACTGAAGCTGTTCTAAGCTGCAGAGAGACTGACCTACTGCATACTGTGATATTGGAAAAAGATAAGGGTTTATTCTCAATTAACTTCTGCACTTTTGATTAAATATCTCTGTAATCTCTACAACTTATTTTACTGTTCTTTTTGTTCTGTGATAGACATGAATTTCTGTTGCTCTTTCCCTCAGTTTACAGGGAAATATTTTGTCTAAAGGCCTATCTATTTCTCAGTGACAAAGAGTGAAGATGGACAGCTTAATCTAGCTAGGGGCATTCCTGCAAAACGGTATTGTTTAATGGATATGTTTCTGTTCCTCTAACTTTAATAGCCAGTGTTTTAAGTCAGATATACCTATTTGCTGACGCTGATATAAGCTGCAGAGAGATTGACCTACTGCCAACTGTGATATCGGGAAAGGATAAGTGTTTATTCTCAATTAACTTCTGCACTTTTGATTTAATTATCTCTGTAATCTCCACAACTGGTTTTACTGTCCTTTTTGTTTTGTGACAAAGCTAAATTTCTGTTGTTGTTACCCTCAGTTTGCAGTGAAATGTTTTGTTTAGAGGCCTATCTGTTTCTCACTGAAAGAGAGTCAAAAGGACCGGTTTAATCTAGCCATCTCTATCACACAACAAATAGGACAGTAAAACCAGTTGTACAGATTACAGAGACTGAACTACTGCCTACTGTGATACTGGGAAAAGATAAGTGTTTATTCTAAATTAACTTCTGCACTTTTGATTTCATATCTCTGTAATCTCTACAACTGGTTTTACTGTCCTTTTTGTTTTGTGACAGAGCTAAATTTCTGTTGTTGTTACCCTCAGTTTGCAGTGAAATGTTTTGTCTAGAGGCCTATCTGTTTCTCAGTGAGAGAGAGTGAACAGGACTGGTTCAATCTAGCTAGGGGCATTCCTGCAAAAGTGTATTGTTAATTGGATAAGTTTCTGATCCTCTACCTTTAATAGCCAGTGTTCTAAGTCAGATATACCTGTTTGCTGAAGCTGTTCTAAACTGCAGAGGGACTGGCCTACTGGCTACTGAGATACTGGGAAAAGATAAGGGTTTATTCTCAATTAACTTATGCACTTTTGATTTAATATCTCTAATCTGTACAACTGGTTTTACTTTCCATTTTGTTGTTTGATAGACCTCAGTTTCTGTTGCTCTTACCCTCAGTTTGCCAGGAAATCTTTTATCTAGAGACCTCTCTGTTTCACAGTGAGAGTGTGAACAGGACCAGTTTACTATACCCAGGGGCATTCCTGCAAAACTGTGTTGTTGATTGGATAGGTTTCTCTTCCTCTGCCTTTAATAGCCAGTGTTTTAAGTCAGATATACCTGTTTGCTGAAGCTTTTCTAAGCTGCAGAGAGACAGACATATTGCCTAGCGTGATACTGGGAAAAGATGAGTGTGTATTCTCAGTTAACTTCTGCACTTTTGATTTAATATCTCTGTAATCTCTACAACTGGCTTCATTGTCCTTTTTGTTGTGTAATAGAGATGAATTTCTGTTGCTCTTACCCTCCGTTTGCAGTGAAATCTTTTGTGCAAAGGCCTGTTTCTCAGTGAGAGAGAGTGAAGACTGGTTTAATCTAGCTGGAGGCATTACTGCAAAACTGTATTGTTGTCTGGCTAGGTTTCTGTTCTTCTACCTTTAATAGCCAGTGTTTTAAGTCAGATATACTTGTTTGCTGAAGCTATCAGCTGCATAGAGACTGGCCTACTGCCTACTGTGATATTGGGAAAAGATAAGGGTTTATTCTCACTTATCTTCTGCACTGTTGATTTAATATCGTTGTAATCTGTAAAACTGGTTTTACTGTCCTTTATGTTGTGTGATACAGATGAATTTATGTTGCTGTTACCCTCAGTTTGCAGTGAAATCAATTGTCTAGAGGCCTATCTGTTTCTCAGTAAGACAGAGTGAACAGGCCCGGTTTAATCTAGTTAGGGGCAATCCTGCAAAAGTGTACGGTTGATTGGATAAGTTTCTGATCCTCTACCTTTAATAACCAGTGTTTTAAGCCAGATATACCTGTTTACTGAAGCTGTTCTAAGCTGCAGAGAGACTGACCTACTGCATACTGTGATATTGGGAAAAGATAAGGGTTTATTCTCAATTAACTTCTGCACTTTTGATTAAATATCTCTGTAATCTCTACAACTTATTTTACTGTCCTTTTTGTTCTGTGATAGACATGAATTTCTGTTGCTCTTTCCCTCAGTTTACAGGGAAATATTTTGTCTAAAGGCCTATCTATTTCTCAGTGACAAAGAGTGAAGACGGACAGCTTAATCTAGCCAGGGGCATTCCTGCAAAACGGTATTGTTTAATGGATATGTTTCTGTTCCTCTAACTTTAATAGCCAGTGTTTTAAGTCAGATATACCTATTTGCTGACGCTGATATAAGCTGCAGAGAGATTGACCTACTGCCTACTGTGATATCGGGAAAGGATAAGTGTTTATTCTCAACTAACTTCTGCACTTTTGATTTAATTACCTCTGTAATCTCCACAACTGGTTTTACTGTCCTTTTTGTTTTGTGACAAAGCTAAATTTCTGTTGTTGTTACCCTCAGTTTGCAGTGAAATGTTTTGTTTAGAGGCCTATCTGTTTCTCACTGAAAGAGAGTGAAAAGGACCGGTTTAATCTAGCCATCTCTATCACACAACAAATAGGACAGTAAAACCAGTTGTACAGATTACAGAGACTGAACTACTGCCTACTGTGATACTGGGAAAAGATAAGTGTTTATTCTAAATTAACTTCTGCACTTTTGATTTAATATCTCTACAACTGGTTTTACTGTCCTTTTTGTTTTGTGACAGAGCTAAATTTCTGTTGTTGTTACCCTCAGTTTGCAGTGAAATGTTTTGTCTAGAGGCCTATCTGTTTCTCAGTGAGAGAGAGTGAACAGGACTGGTTCAATCTAGCTAGCGGCATTCCTGCAAAAGTGTATTGTTGATTGGATAAGTTTCTGATCCTCTACCTTTAATAGCCAGTGTTCTAAGTCAGATATACCTGTTTGCTGAAGCTGTTCTAAGCTGCAGAGAGACTGGCCTACTGGCTACTGTGATACTGGGAAAAGATATGGTTTATTCTCAATTAACTTCTGCACTTTTGATTTAATTATCTCTGTAATCTCCACAACTGGTTTTACTTTCCTTTTTGTTGTTTGATAGACCTCAGTTTCTGTTGCTGTTACCCTCAGTTTGCCGGGAAATCTTTTATCTAGAGGCCTCTCTGTTTCTCAGTGAGAGAGTGAACAGGACCAGTTTACTATACCCAGGGGCATTCCTGCAAAACTGTGTTGTTGATTGGATAGGTTTCTCTTCCTCTGCCTTTAATTGCCAGTGTTTTAAGTCAGATATACTTGATTGCTGAAGCTTTTCTAAGCTGCAGGGAGACAGACATATTGCCTAGCGCGATACTGGGAAAAGATGAGTGTGTATTCTCAGTTAACTTCTGTACTTTTGATTTAATATCTCTGTAATCTCTACAACTGGTTTCATTGTCCTTTTTGTTATGTAATAAAGATGAATTTCTGTTGCTCTTACCCTCAGTTTACAGTGAAATCTTTTGTGCAAAGGCCTGTTTCTCAGTGAGAGAGAGTGAAGACTGGTTTAATCTAGCTGGAGGCATTACTGCAAAACTGTATTGTTGACTGGATAGGTTTCTGTTCCTCTACCTTTAATAGCCAGTGTTTTAAGTTTGATATACTTGTTTGCTGAAGCCATCAGCTGCATAGAGACTGGCCTACTGCCTACTGTGATATTGGAAAAAGATAAGTGTTTATTCTCACTTAACTTCTGCACTTTTGATTTAATATCATTGTAATCTGTAAAACTGGTTTTACTGTCCGTTATGTTGTGTAATAGAGATGAATTTATGTTGCTGTTACCCTCAGTTTGCAGTTAAATCTTTTGTCTAGAGGCCTATCTGTTTCCTAGTGAGAGAGAGAGTGAACAGGACCGGTTTAATCTAGCCAGGGGCATTCCTGCAACAGTGTATTGTTGACTGTATGTGTTTCTTTTTCTCTACCTTTAACAGCCAGTGTTTTAAGTTTGATATACCTGTTTGCTGAAGTTGTTCTAAGCCGCATACAGACTGCCCTACTGCCTACTGTGATACTGGGAAAAGATAAGGCTTTATTCTCAGTTAACTTCTGCTCTTTGGATTTAATATCTCTGTAATATGTACAACTGGTTTTACTGTTGTTTTTGTGGTGTGATAGAGCTGAATTTCTGTTGCTGTTTCGCCCAGTTTGCAGGGAAATCTTTTATCTAGAGGACTATCTGTTTCTCAGTGAGAGATAGTGAACATGACTGGATTAATCTAGCCAGGGGCATTCCTGAAAAACTGTATTGTTGATTGAATAGGTTTCTCTTCCTCTACCTTCAATAGCCAGTGTTTTAAGTCAGGTATACTTGTTTGCTGAAGCTGTTCTAAGATGCAGAGAGACAGACCTATTGCCTACCGTGATACTGGGAAAAGATGAGTGTTTCCTCTCAATCAACTTCTGCACTTTTGATTTAATATCCCTGTAATCTGTAAAACTGGTTTCACTGTCCTTTTTGTTGTGTGACAGAGCTGAATTTCTGTTGCTGTTACCCTCAGTTTGCAGTAAAATCTTTCATCTAGAGACCTGTTTCTCAGTGAGAGACAGTGAACAGGACCGCTTTAATCTAGCCTGGGGAATTCCTTCAAACCTGTATTGTTGATTGGATGAGTTTCTGATCCTCTACCTTTAATAGCTAGTGTTTTAAGCCAGATATACCTGCTTGCTGAAGCTGTTCTCATCTTCAGAGAGACAGACATACTGCCTACTGTGATATAGGGAAAAGATAAGTGTTTATTCTCAATTAACTTCTGCACTTTTGATTGAATATCTCTGTAATCTATACAACTGGTTTTACTGTCCTTTTTGTTGTGTGATTAAAAACAAATTTCTGTCGCTGTTACCCTCAGTTTGCAGTGAAATGTTTTGTCTGGAGGCCTATCTGTTTCTCAGTGATAGGGAGTGAACAGGACCGGTTTAATCAAGCCAGGGCCACTGCTGCAAAACTGTATTGTTTACTGGATAAGTTTCTGATCCTCCACCTTTAATAGCCAGTGTTTTAAGTCAGATATACCTGTTTGCTGAAGCTGTTCTAAGCTGCAGAGAGATTGCCCTACTGCCTACTGTGATACTGGGAAAAGATAAGGGTTTATTCTCAATTAACGTCTGCACTTTGGATGTAATATCTTTGTAATCTGTATAACTGGTTTTATTGTCCTTATTGTTGTGTGATGGAGTTGCGTTTCTGTTGCTGTTACCCTCAGTTTGCAGTGAAGTCATTTGTCTAGAGGTCTTATCTGTTTCTCAGTGAGAGAGAGTGAACATGGCCATTTTAATCCAGAGAGGGGCATTCCTGCAAAACTGTATTATTGATTGGATAGGTTTCTGTTACTCTACCTTTAATAACCTGTGTTTTAAGTCAGATATACCTGTTTGCTGAAGCTGTTCTCAGCTGCAGAGAGACTGACATACTGCCAATTGTGATATTGGGAAAAGATAAGTGTTTATTCTCAAATAACCTCTGCACTTTTGATTTAATATTTCTGTAATCTATACAACTGGTTTGCTGTCCATTTTGTTGTGTGATAGAGCTGAATTTATGTTGCTCTTACCCTCAGTTTGCAGTGAAGTCTTTTGTCTAGAGGGCTATCTGATTCTTAGTGAGAGAGAGTGAACAGGATCAGTTTAATCTAGCCAGGGGCATTCCTGCAACACTGTATTGTTGATTGGATAGGTTTCTGTTCCTCTACCTTTAATAGCCAGTGTTTTAGGTCAGCTATACCTGTTTGCTGAAGATGTTTTAAGCTGCAGAGAGACTGGTGTACTGTGATACTGGGAAAAAGATAAGTGTTTATTCTCAATTAACATCTGCACTTTGGATTTAATATCTCTGTAATCTGCACAACTGGTTTTACTGTCATATTTGTTCTGTGATAGAGCTGAATTTCTGTCGCTGTTACCTGCAGTTTGCAGTGAAATCTTATGTCTAGAGGCCAATATGTTTCTCAGTGAAAGAGAGAGAGTAAACAGGAACAGTTTCATCTAGCCAGAGGCATTCCTGCACTACTGTATTGTTGACTGGATAGGTTTCTGTTCCTCTACCTTTAATAGCCAATAATTTAAGTCAGATATACTAGTTTGCTAAAGCTGTTCTAAGCTGCAAAGAGACTGCCCTACTGCCTAATGTGATATTGGGGAAAGATAAGCGTTTATTCTTAATTAACTTCTGCAGTTTTGATTTAATATCTCTGGAATGTGTACAACTGGTTTTACGGTCCTTTTTGTTGTGTGATAGAGTTGAATTTCTTTTGCTGTTAGCCTGAGTTTGCAGTGAAATCTTTTGTCTAGAGGCCTATCTGTTTCTCAGTGAGAGAGAGTGAGCAGGACTGGTTTAATCTAGCCATGGGCATTCCTGCAAAACTGTATTGTTGATAGGATACATTTCTGTTCTAAGTCAGATATACCTGTTTGAAGCTGGTCGCAGCTGCAGAAAGACTGTCATACTGCCTATTGTGATATTGGGAAAAGATAAGTGTTTATTCTCAATTAACTTCTGCACTTTTGATTTAATATCTCTGTAATCTGTACAACTGGTTTTACTGACCTTTTTGTTCTGTGATAGAGCTGAATTTCTTTTGCTGTTACCCTCAGTTCACAGAGCAAACGTTTGTCTAGAAGCCTGTTTCTCAGTAAGAGAGAGTGAATAGGACCGGTTTAATCTAGCCAGGAGCAATGCTGCAAAACTGTATTGTTGATTGTTTAGGTTTCTGTTCCTCTACCTTTAATAGCCAGTGTTTTAAGTCAGATATATACCGGTTTGCTGAAGCTGTTCTCAGATGCAGAGAGACTGACTCTCAACAAATAGGACAGTAAAACCAGTTGTATAGATTACAGAGACTGACCTACTGCCTACTGTGATACTGGAAAAAGAAAAGTGTTTATTCTCAATTAACTTCTGCACTTTTGATTTAATATCTGTGTAATCTGTACAACTGGTTTTACTGTCCTTTTAGGTGTGTGATAGAATAAGAAGTTATGTACCTACCATAACGTTCCATGTTAGTTGTCTTCTTCTCGCCTTCTTTCTTGCTGGTTGGGTTACTCGGCCATCTTCAAAAGCTCGACAGCTGCTTACTGGCTTGAGGCCCCCCTATATCCCATGATGCCTGGTGCTAGATACCCAGATCTTGTTTGGTAAACCCAACTACAGGCATAATAATAACAATTATAATAATAATAACCCAGTAAAACATACTAGGATGCCTGAACCTACTGGAGAGACTGATAGTGGGAAGTGGAAGCCAGAGAAGACTCAGCCAGTGATAAAAAAAACATAAGAACTCTTCTCGGTCTCCTAGGATAGGGGGACAGAGGGTGGGATACAAGAAAGAAGGTGAGAAGAAGACAACTAACATGGAACATTATGGTAGGTACATAACATCTTAATGTTAAGTTGTCTATCTCACCTTCATTCTTGCTGGTTGGGACAGCATCCCTAGCACCTCAATCCTGGGTGGCTCATCAGAACAGACTCTTCAGAACAGTGGAACCAAAATCAGATCTGCTTCTGGAGGCCACATCCAGTTTATAATGCGAAATGAAGGTATGTGGATTAGCCCATGTAGCTGCCACCCAAATAGTTTCCATTGGTAATCTGGCTTGAAAAGCCACAGAAGTAGCTAGAGCTCTGGTGGATTGACCTTTGGGTTTAGCAAGGAGCTCTTTTTTTCTTAACTGATAAATAAAAGTCATAGTAGACGTCAACCATCTAGATAAGGTGACTTTTGACACCGGTAAGCCTTGTTTTCCCACAGCATAAGACAGGAACAACTGGTCTGATTTTCTGGTTTGCTTGGTTCTATGCAGGTAAAAGCGTAATTGTCTATGAACGTCCAACTGATGTCACTCGTATTCTGCCTTGTTGGAATAATTTGGAAAGAACACAGGTAGTTCAATGGACTGATTCAAATTATAATCAGAAGTAAACTTTGGAAGAAAGGAAGGGTTCGTCCGAAGAGAAACTCTATCTTTGTGAAAAACTAAGTAAGGAGGACGAACACAAAGAGCCTGAAGTTCAGAAACTCTTCTAGTCGACGTAACTGCAACCAGAAGAAGGGTTTGCCAAGAAAGAAACTTCAAGGAGCAAGAAGCTGCCAGTTCAAAGGGGGGTAGTATTAGGGAAGCTAAAATCAAATTTAGATCCTACGGAGGCGGGGGATCTCTTACTGGGGGCCTGAGTAGAGTGGTCCCTTTAAGAAAGGCTTTACAAAGCTTATGGGACATGATGCTTGAATCAGATAGGCCCGTATGAAAATTTGAAATTGCAGCTAGCTGAACTCTAATCGTGGCAGAAGAGGATCCAGTTCAAAAAAGTTCTGCTAGAAATTTTAAAACAGAGTGCACAGGGGCTGAAAAAGGGTCTATGTTCTTGGTCTCTGCCCATAAGGAAAAATGTTTCCACTTACTAGCACAAGTATTTCTAGTGGTGGATTTATGCGAGGATAAGATGATTTCACACACCGAATGGGAAATGTTAGGAAGCCTGGTTAATGTCGGAAGTGGAGAAACCAAGCTGTGAGCTGGAGAGAATGAAGAGATTGGTGCAGCCTGCCCGATTGATGGATCAGGAGGTCTGGAATTGGGTCCAGGGTCCAGGGCTGCTCCAGAAGGTGATGATGCAGGAAAGGGAACCAAATTTGTCAAGGCCAGTAAGGGGCAATGAGGATCATTTTGCATCCCAATGTGGTAGCCTTCTGAATTAGTTTGGGACTCAGGGGAAACGGAGGGAATGCATAAAGAAGTCCCTGAGGCCAATCGTGAACTAGAGCATCTCTGGGGAAGTGTCCGGGAAGAGGAAGGAGAGAGGAACTTGTCGCACTTGCTGTTGAAGGGGGTGGCAAAAAGGTCGCAGCAAGGATGACCCCATTTGTGGAAGATTTTGTCCGCCACAGTCTGATTGAGTGACCACTCGTGAGGCATGAGAAATGCTCTGCTCAGCCTGTCCGCTATAACGTTAGACTTCCCAGGGATGTGTGCTACTATCAGAAACTGTTGGGAAGAGATCGCCCACTGCCAAAGTCTGAGTGCTTCTCGACATAAGGGATATGACTTGGTTCCGCCCTGCTTGTTGATGTACCATACCACTGACATACTGTCTGTCTGAATTGCAATAGTCCCGGTGGGAAGAGAGTCCTGAAGAGCTTGCAACGCTAAAAGCATGGCTCTTATCTCCAAGACATTGATGTGTAGATGGTACTCGTGAGGCTGTCAGGTGCCTTGGACTGTTCTGCCCTGAAAATGCCACCCCCCACACCCGATGAGGGAGGCGTCCATGGGCCGTAGCTACTGGAGGAGGAAGAACAAATGGTCTGCCCTGGTGTAATGATGGGGAAACCGTCCACCAAACAAGTTGGTTTTTGCATGACTGAGTGATCAATATCATGTGAGACAATGGGAGTTGCTGGAAGGACCATTGCGTGAACAGCATCCACTGAAGAATCCTCATGTGAAAATGTGCAAGGGGGACTAGTATTATAGCCACTGCCATGAGACCCAAAGTTTTAGGATGAATCTGGCCTGAATCCTTTTGCATCCTAATAAGACCTGGACATGATGTCGAATGGTTAACACTCTGTCTACTGGGAGAGTGGTTGACATGTCCTTTGTGTTTAAGTTTGCACCTATAAAGGTAATAGATTGACAAGGTGACAATGCAGACTTTTTGAAATTTATTGTGATGTCTAGAGTGGAGCATGTTTGGATGGTGTAGTCTCTGGCTTGCAACAGGTGATGCCTGGTGGTTGCAGTAAGGAGCCAGTTGTCTAAATATGGAAACACCTGGAATCCTTGCCGTCTCAAGTCAGCGGTGACTACTGCCAAACATTTGGTGAACAACCTGGGGGCTGTGGTGAGACCAAAGGGCAGAGCTCTGAACTGATAATGACTGGCTCCCAGCTGGAAGCAGAGGAATCTTCTGGAGCGTCTGTGCATTTTGATATGGTAGTACGCGTCCTGGAGATCTATGAAGCACATCCAATTACCCAGAAAGGGTAAAATGGACTGTAGCGTGACCATCCGGAACTTCGTTCTTTGCACAAACCTGTTTAGTCTGCTGACATCCAGAATGGGTCTCCAGTCCCCTGTCTTTTTTGGTACCAAAAAGAACCTTGAGTAAATTCCGGATCCTTGTTGGTCTGCTGGGACTGATTGGATGGCTCTTTTCCTTAGCAATTTTGAAATTTCTTGAACTGCCTGATCCCTTAGATTGGATGGAACATCTGGAAGGGACTTGTTGGAAAGGAGTGGAGTGTGAAAGAAGGGGATTTTGTAGCCTTCAGATATTATAGAAAGTACCCATTTTTCTTGTGTTATACTTTGCCAGGCTTTTGGGTACAGCGATAATCTTCCCCCGACTGCCTCTGAAGGTGGACAGTTAGGCAGCACTTCAGGGATGTTGGAAGGGCTTGTCAGAGAAGGATTCTCTTTGGCCCTGATTTTGCAGACCCCCTCTGCTCCTAGGGCGGCGTCTACTGTTGTTCCCTCCTCTGCTCCTGGAGGGGAACTCTCCACGTGTGTCAGGCACGGCCCCTGGGACTTCTGGAACCACATTTTCCCACTCTTCTGACCCTTGGGATATGGTCTTGAAGGTGTGGAAAAACTGACTCCAACAGCAGAGAGAGTCTTGCTTTCCTGCTCACACCTGGTAAGGGTATCCTTCACCTGTGGTCCAAACAGAGCAGAACCATCAAAGGGGGTGTTGGTGAAAGATGCCCTGAAGGGTTCTGCAAAGTTGCATAGCCACATCCAAGCATGTCTCCTCAAAGCCACACCTGTGCCTGCGGCCCTACTCAGTCCATCGGCTGCATAAGAGATGAACCGCATGGAGGAGTTTACTACAGAATTTAGAGTCGCCAGCTGGGAGGCAATCTTAGCCTGAGCCCCCGCAGCTGATGGATCTTGAAGGGTATCTCCTAACTCTTTAAGGAAATCCCTTTGAAGGCGGGTAAAATGGCACAAATAGTTCAGAGACCTCATAGAAAAGGTCGCTGAGGAAAACATCCGCTTCCCATATCTGTCCATCGTCCAAGACTCATTTTTAGGGGGATGGACAGATGAAGAAGTTTCAGCCAGCTCCTTTTTGGTGGCCGCTGCTACCACCATGGCATCAACGGGAACACCCTTGGTCAGAAATTGCTTGTCCTGAGGGGCAATGATGAATTTTGTGGGCCTGCGGGGAGTTGGTTCCATTGTGTCTGGAGCTGACCACGCCTTTCGAGCCACCACCGACATGAGTGGATCAAAAGGCGGAGACACCCAAGAGGTGGAGGGTCGGGAACCAAACACGTCCAGGAATACTGACTCATCCTCGGAAGGGTTAAGGGTAGTCTAGCTCCCCCTCTGCCTAAGGATTTCAAGGATGTCTGAGAAGGAGATGTCCTCAGAGGGGGATCTCAGGGACCCTTCCGACTCCTCCAAGTCGGTATCTGAAGTGACAGACTCAGGTGAGTCTACATGCTTCCTCTTGCATTTCCTCTTTCGAGGGGGCTCCTCTGAATGAATGGGGGAGGCCTCGGAAGAGGAAGATACACCCAATGGGGTGCCCTGGAGCGCTTGTTCCCCACGCTTGGGGTCTGGAGGAGGGGCAGAGGCAGGAGCAGCCACTATGGGGGAGGAGCCGATGGGGCTGACCGTGAGACTGACTCAGATGCCAGCACACTCCTCATGACCTCGAAGGCACCCCTTCCCGATACCGGAGAAGGCTCCAGCTCCGAAGAGACCGGAATCCTTCCTGGCACCAAGAGAGACGGCTCCAAAGCCGATGTAGGAGCTGAACTCACCTGCGCTGAAGATCCGAGAGGGAGAACGGGGTCGGACAAGGGTCCGATGCCACTCGCCCCCTCGGAGCCGAAGAGGGAGTCCCAGCGCCCAGATCCCTCCAAGGACGGCACCATGGAAGAGATCGGAGCCAATGACGGAACCAAAAGGGGAGGTATCGGTGCTGACGGACGCACGGTTCCAGCCACAGCATGCTCCAGCTCTGAACTCAAGGGATGAGTCGAAGGAGGAACTACTGTAGAAACAGGTAGAGCCGAACCCTGATGAGGGGGGCTGGATAGCATTTTGGCCAGGGCCTGTGACTTTAAAAGCCTGCTCAACACTCTCTCCAAATCATGGTCAGATAGCCTAGATGACCGAGAAGAGTGGGATCGATGACTCCGCTCAGATTGCAATAAGGGAAACCCTGGAGCTGCGTGTATTGACTCCAAGGATGGTGACCTGGAGCGTTTTCGACTCCCTGAAGGTTCCAACGGGAGGGTCGGAGCCGAATGGTAAATAGGTACTTCGGCTCCAGCCGAAGTTGACATAGAGATAGGTACTTTGGTTCCAGCCGGAACCGAAGTTGAAGCAGAAGCCATACCCGGCGACAGCTCCGAGCTGGGAACCGACGGCTTTGATGGCCTAGAAGGTTTCACTGACTGAGTCTTTGTCGGTGATCCTTCAGGTTTAAGCAAACCCCTAAGGATAAGCTTATTCCTACGCTCCTGCAGGACTCTTGGACTAAAGGCGTGACACACCGAACAAGAGTCCTGCAGGTGTAGGGAGCCCAAACAGTAGACACAAGAAGTGTGACCATCTGTCAGTGACATTTTCTGACAGCATGAGTCACACTTCTTGAATCCTGACATTTTAGTGTCTTTAGACATTCCTGTAAAGGAAAAGCACAATACTAATAAAGAGTACTACGGGGGAATTGGTAACTAGAAAAAAACACACACAGTCCACACAAGTTACCACACCCAAACAGCACACACACAAAAATAGTATAAGATAGCCTAAAACTAACCTACAAATACTACAATTTTTATAGAAAGAATTTACAATGTTAAAGATAAACCTCTAACTAAAACAGCCTACCCTAACGGAAGGGGGGAGGGAAGGAAAAAAAAACTCTTTAATAAGAAAACGAGTTTTCAAGGGGGGGTTAAACACTAGGAATACCTACAACTATGAAAAAAACCCAGTAAATATTTAAACCAATAATATACAATAAACCCTAATATATAGTAATAAAGTGAAAAATATACGACCTGAGCCAGTAAATGCAACCTCGTAGTGAAAGCGGCAAATGAGATCTGGGTATCTAGCACCAGGCATCATGGGATATAGGGGGGCCTCGAACAAGTAAGCAGCTCTCGAGCATTTGAAGATGGCCAATTCGGAGCCGAGGGTTGGCTCCAAACCCAACCAGCAAGAATGAAGGCGAGATAGACAACTTAACTTCTGAATTTCTGTTGCTGTCACCCTAAGTTTGCAGTGAAATGTTTTGTCTAGAGGCCTATCTGTTTCTCAGTGAGAGACAGTGAGCAGGACCGGTTTAATCTTGCCAGGGGCATTGCTGCAAATCTGTATTGTTGATTAGATAGGTTTCTGTTCCTCTATCTTTAATAGCCAGTGTTTTAAGTCAGATATACCTGTTTGCTGAAGCTGATCTAAGTTGCAGAGAGACTGACCTACTGCCTACTGTGATATTGGGAAAGGATAAGCGTTTATTCTCAATTAACTTCTGCACTTTTGATTTAATATCTCTGTAATCTCTACAACTGGTTTCACTGTACTTTTTGTTGTGTGATAGAGATGAATTTCTGTTGCTGTTACCCTCAGTTTGCAGTGAAATAGTTTGTCAAGAGGCATATCTGTTTCTCAGTAAGAGAGAGTGAATAGGACCAGTTTAATCTAGCTAGGGGTATTCCTGCAAAACGGTATTGTTGATTGTTTAGGTTTCTGTTCCTCTACCTTTAACAGCCAGTGTTTTAAGTCAGATACTCAGCTACAGTGAGACTGACCTACTGCCTACTGTGATATTTGGAAAGGACAAGTGTTTATTATTAATTAACTTCTGCACTTTTGATTTACTATACCCAGGGGCATTCCTGAAAACTGTATTGTTGATTGGATAGGTTTCTCTTCCTCTACCTTTAAGTCAGATATACCTGTTTGCTGAAGCTTTTCTAAGCTGCAGAGAGACAGACATATTGCCTAGTGTGATACTGAGAAAAGAGTATTTATTCTCAGTTAACTTCTGCACTTTTGACTTAATATCTCTGTAATCTCTACAACTGGTTTCACTGTCCTTTTTGTTGTGAGACACAGATGAATTTCTGTTTCTGTTACTCTCAGTTTGCATGGAAATCTTTTGTCTAGAAGCCTATGGTTTTGTCAGTGACAGAGAGTAAACAGGACCGCCTTAATCTAGCAAAGAGCATTCCTGCAAAACTGTATTGTTGATTGGATAGGGTTTTGTTCCTCTACCTTTGATAGCCAGTGTTTTAAGCCAGATATACTTGTTTGCTGAAGCTGTTCTAAGCTGCAGAGAGACTGATCTACTGCCTACTGTGATACTGGGAAAAGATAAGTGTTTATTCCCAATTAACTTCTGCACTTTTGATTTAATATCTATGTAATCTCTACAACTGGTTTTACTGTCCTTTTTGTTTTGTGACAGAGCTAAATTTCTGTTGTTGATACCCTCAGTTTGCAGTGAAATGTTTTGTCTAAAGGCTTATCGCTTTCTCAGAGAGAGAGAGTGAACAGGACCGGTTCAATCTAGCTAAGGGCATTCCTGCAACAGTGTATTGTTGACTGGATGTGTTTCTTTTCCTCTACCTTTAATAGCCAGTGTTTTAAATCAGATATACCTGTTTGCTGAAGCTTTTCTAAGCTGAAGTGAGACAGACATATTGCCTAGTGTGATACTGGGAAAAGATGAGTGTTTATTCTCAGTTAACTTCTGCACTTTTGATTTAATATCTCTGTAATCTCTACAACTGGCTTCACTGTCCTTTTTGTTGTGTGACAGAGCTGAATTTCTGTTGCTGTTACCCTCAGTTTGCAGTGAAATCCTTTGTCTAGAGGCCTGTTTCTCAGTGAGAGAGTGAACAGGACCGCTTTAATCTAGCCAGGGGAATTCCTTCAAAACTGTATTGTTGATCGGATAAGTTTCTGATCCTCTACCTTTAATAGCCAGTGTTTTAAGCTAGATATACCTGCTTGTTGAAGTTGTTCTCAGCTGCGACAGACAGACATACTGCCTACTCTGATATAGGGAAAAGATAAGTGTTTATTCTCAATTAACTTCTGCACTTTTGATTTAATATCTCTGTAATCTGTACAACTGGTTTTACTGTCCTTTTTCTTGTGTGATAGAGATGAATTTCTGTTGCTGTTACCCTCAGTTTGCAGAGAAATCTTTTGTCTAAAGGCCTATCTGATTCTCAGTAAGCAAGAGTGAACAGGACCAGTTTAATCTAGCCAGTGGCATTCTTGCAAAACTGTATTGTTGATTGGATAGGTTTCTGTTCCTCTACCTTTAACAGACAGTGTTTTAAGTCAGATATACCTGTTTGCTGAAGCTGTTCTAAGCTGCAGATAGACTGACCTACTGCCAAATGTGATACTGGGAAAACATAAGTGTATATTCTCAATTAACATATACAGTTTTGATTTAATATCGCCATAATCTATACAACTGGTTTTACTGTCCTTTTTGTTGTGTGATAGAGCTGAATTCCTGTTGTTGTTACCCTGAGTTTGCATTGAAATATTTTGTCTACAGGCCTATTTATTTCTCAGTGAAAGAGAGTGAACAGAAGCGGTTTTATCCAGCCAGCTCTATCACACAACAAATAGGACAGTAAAACCAGTTGTACAGATTACAGAGACTGACCTACTGCCTACTGTGATACTGGGAAAAGAGAAGTGTTTATTCTCAATTAACTTCTGCACTTTTGATTTAATATCTGTGTAATCTGTAACTCTGGTTTTACTGTCCTTTTAGATGTGTGATAGAACTGAATTTCTGTTGCTGTTACCCTTAGTTTGCAGTGAAATATTTTGTCTAGAAGCCTGTTTCTCAGTGAGAGAGAGTGAACAGGACCGGTCTAATCTTGCCAGGGGCATTGCTGTAAATCTGTATTGTTGATTGGATAGGTTTCTGTTCCTCTACCTTTAACAGCCATTGTTTTAAGTCAGATATACCTGTTTGCAGAAGCTAATCTAAGCTGCAGATAGACTGACCTACTGCCTACTGTGATATTGAGAAAAGATAAGGGTTTATTCTCAATCAACTTCTGCACTTTTGATTTAACATCTCTGTAATCTGTACAACTAGTTTTACTGTCCTTTTTGTTGTGTGATAGACCTGAATTTCTGTTCCTGTTACCCTCAGTTTGCAGTGAAATGTTTTGTCTAGAGACCTATCTGTTTCTCAGTAAGAAAGTGTGAACAGGACCGGTTTGATCTAGACAGGGGCATTGCTGCAAATCTGTATTGTTGATTGGATAGGTTTCTGTACCTCTACCTTTAATAGCCAGTGTTTTACGTCAGATATACCTGCTTGCTGAAGCTGATCTAAGCTGCAGAGAGACTGACCTACTGTCTACTGTGATATTGGGAAAGGATAAGTGTTTATTCTCAATTAACTTCTGCACTTTTGATTTAATATCTCTGTAACCTGTACAACTGGTTTTACTGTCCTTTTTGTTGTGTGATAGAGCTGGATTTCTGTTGCTGTTACCCTCAGTTTGCAGTATTTTTTTTTTTGTCTAGATGCCTATCTGTTTCTTAGTGAGAGAGAGAGACTGAACAGGACTGGTTTAAGATAGCCAGGGGCACTCCTGCTAAACTGTATTGTTGATTTGGATAGGTTTCTCTTCCTCTACCTTTAATAGCCAGTGTTTTAAATCAGATATACCTGTTTGTTGAAGGTGTTCTAAGCTCCAGAGAGACAGACCTATTGTCTACCGTGACAGTGGGAAAAGATGAGTGTTTATTCTCAATTAACTTCTGCACTTTTGATTTAATATCTCTGTAATCTCTACAACTGGTTTCACTGTTCTTTTTGTTGTGTGATAGAGCTGAATTTCTGTTGCTGTGAGCATCAGTTTGCATAGAAATCTTTTGTCTAGAGACTTATCTGTTTCTCAGTAAGCGAGAGTGAACAGGACTGGTTTATTCTAGCCGGTGCATTCCTGCAAAACTGTATTGTTGATTGGATAGGTTTCTGTTCCTCTATCTTTAACAGCCAGTGTTTTAAGTCAAATATACCTGTTTGTTGAAGCTGTTCTAAGCTGCAGATAGACTGACCTACTGCCTAATGTGATACTGGGAAAACATAAGTGTATATTCTCAATTAACTTATACAGTTTTGATTTAATATCACTGTAATCTATACAACTGGTTTTACTGTCCTTTTTGTTGTGTGACAGAGCTGAGTTTCTGTTGCTGTTACCCTCAGTTTGCAGTGAAATCTTTTGTCCAGAGGCCTATCTATTTCTCAGTGAAAGAGAGTGAACAGGAGTGGTTTTATCTAGCCATCTCTATCACACAGCAAACAGGACAGTAAAACCATTTGTACAGATTACAGAGACTGACCTACTGCCTACTGTGATAAAGGGAAAAGAGAAGTGTTTATTCCCAATTAACTTCTGCACTTTTGATTTAATATCTGTGTAATCTGTACAACTGGTTTTACTGTCCTTTTTGTTGTGTGATAGAACTGAATTTCTGTTGCTGTTACCCTCAGTTTGCAGTGAAATCTTTTGTCTAGAGGGCTATATGTTTCTTAGTGAGATTCAGAGTGAACAGGACCGGTTTACGCTAGCCAGGGGCACTCCTGCAAAACTGTATTGTTGATTTGGATAGGTTTCTCTTCCTCTACCTTTAATAGCCAGTGTTTTAAATCAGATATACCTGTTTGCTGAAGGTGTTCTAAGCTGCAGAGAGACAGACCTATTGTCTACTGTGATAATGGGAAAAGATGAGTGTTTATTCACAATTTACTTCTGCGCTTTTGATTTATTAGCTCTATAATCTCTACAACTGGTTTCACTGTTCTTTTTGTTGTGTGATAGAGCTGAATTTCTGTTGCTGTAAGTGTCAGTTTGCATAGAAATCTTTTGTCTAGAGGCCTATCTGTTTCTCAGTGAGAGAGAGTGAACAGGACCGGTTTAATCTTGCCAGGGGCATTGCTGCAAATCTGTATTGTTGATTGGATATGTTTCTGTTCGTTTACCTTTAATAGCCAGTGTTTTAAGTCAGATATAGCTGTTTGCTGAAGCTGATCTAAGCTGCAGAGAGACTGACCTACTGCCTACTGTGATATTTGGAAAGGATAAGTGTTTATTCTCAATTCACTTATGCACTTTTGATTTAATATCTCTGTAATCTGTACAACTGGTTTTACTGTCCTTTTAGTTGTGAGACAGAGATGAATTTCTGTTTCTGTTACCCTCAGTTCGCATGGAAATCTTTTGTCTAGAAGCCTATGTTTTTTTCAGTGACAGAGAGTGAGCAGGACCAGTTTAATCTAGCAAAGGGCATTCCTGCAAAACTGTATTGTTGACTGGATAGGTTATTTGTTCCTCTACCTTTGATAGCCAGTGTTTTAAGCCAGATATATGTGTTTGCTGAAGCTGTTCTAAGCTGCAGAGAATACAAGAAAAAAGAAAAAGAAAAATAATCTGGTTCCACACAGCAGTGAAAATCAATATGTCCTTTATTGTAGTAAGTAAGCGCTTTCTCGAAATAACATCCGCTTCATCAGACCAACAAAGATAGAATAGGATGTTACATTTTTAAACACTAAAACATCCAATCAAAAATCAGATAAAATGTGCATCATAGCTAAAAGCCATGTGATAAAATACATCTGTAGAATATATAGATCGTTAAAAAATTAAATAAAACAGACTACATGAACAATATGTACTTAAAACTGGTAAATACAATAGCAAAAAATAATAAAAGATGGACTATTGAAACATATATGACAAAATATTAACAGAAAGATCAATGCTTTAATGGCCATGCTTTAAGGAAGGGTTTCAGGGAAACTCTGTTGTTTAAACCAGGAGGTTTATCAGCTTGAAAGCGCAAAATCCATTTCTGTTCACTAGATTCTGTTCTATTATTTATGTCACCTCCTCTCTTGGTACTATGCAGAATCTCTAGTACCATAAAGCTAAATTTATGTTCTTTAACCTCTTTAGCTACATGTAGTGATAGTGGGCTGGTTTCTTTAACATTCCTGATATCCCTAAGGTGTTCAAGTATTCTATCCTTAAACACCCTGTTCATTTTCCCTATGTAAAATGAGAAGCAAGTAGTACAATAGCAAAAATACACAACATTTTTTGTTCGACAATCTGCATAAAAAGCAGTATCTATCTTAAAACCCAAAGTGGGATGTGTGAAATGATTACCAATATGTATATGTGTACAGGCCATACAATTCCTACACATATATGTACCAAGTCTATCAGATATTATAGTTGATTTAGTATTAAATGATCGATAACAGAGCTGACTCTTAAGTGATCTATTATTTCTAAAAGCAAAATCTGGCTGTGTGCCAATGACCCCATTCAACTCATGTACAGTAGACAGAATATCCCAGTTCTTTTTAATAATAACACATGCTCCATGCACATTACTGGCAAAGGTCAATGGCATCCTTAGTCTATTACTAGAGGTATCAGTGGAAGCATCACTTGAAAAAGTATTGTCAATATTATCCCTGTTGTTAATATAGTGGGGAGGGGGGAAAAGTATGGCTGGCACTTACCTGATCTATGCCGCCATCCTTCTGCTATTTGAGAATCAATAAGTTTACTACTATAGCCTCTTTCTAAAAATTCTTGTTTAAGTGTTTGTAATGCAACAATGAGACTATCATCATCATTAAAAAGTCTCATAGTTCGAAATATCTGTCCTTTCAACACATTGAATTTCGTATGATTTGGATGCATACTGCCATAGTGTAGAACATTATTCTTTCTAACAGTTTTCTTATACAAAGTGGTAGACACAGTGGCTAAATTATTTTTAGTAACTTTAACATCCAAAAACTCTACTTCTTTATCAGAATATTCTATATATATATTATATAGTATAATATCTATCTATCTATCTATATATATATATGGTTCTACCTGACATAATATCACCGATATATATATATATATATATATATATATATATATATATATATATAATATTTATATATTATATATAATATATTATATATAACATATATAATATATAATAATATTTATATAATATATATAAATATATTTATATTTATATAATATATATAATATTTATATATTATATAGTATAACTCAAAAAAGTACTCAAATGATTTAAGTATAAAAGAAACTCTTGTAGCCGCTGCTCTGAGCCATGCCACAACAAAAAAATGTCATCCACAAAATGTTTATACCATTTGATGTTAACCTGGTATTCATTATTCGAAAGTACATGTTTAGCTTCCCAATTAGCTAGGGATAGGATGACGTAGCTATTAGCACAAGCTGTGCCCATAGCTACGCCAACTTTTTGTGCATAATAAATATCATTAAAAATAAACACATTGTTTTCTAGGATGATTTCCAAAAGTATGCAAATAAGTGTCACCTTAGTATCAGGGATGTTTCTCTCACATAGTAATTCTCTGACATTTTCAATTCCCCATTCATTGGGTATAACAGTGAACAACGATTCAAAATCCAGAGTTACAAATAAACATTGTCCTAAGATAATTTCATTTTATGTAGATAGCTCATTTAAAAAAACTCTTGGTATCCTTTAAAACAGTGCTACAATTACCAAGGCAGCATGGAAAGTCTTTTCTACAAAAATAGAAAGTGGCTCAGTTACCCAACCTCGGCCTGAAACTATAGGGCGCATAAGTGGAGTTAAGAGATTCTTATGTATTTTGGGTAGACCATATATCAAAGGGACTGTTGGATGTTCTACCTTGAAATACTCAAACAGTTGCTCAGATATCATGCCTGTTATTAATAAATCAAAGATCAAAAACTGTAATTTTTCTACGACACTACTGAGTATATGCATAGGTAAAATGGCATACATATCACCGTCACTGAGATGACTTAACATAGATTCTATATATTTGTCCTTGTTGATAACAACAATACCACCTCCTTTATCAGCTGGATATATTTCTATACTATTTAGTTCTTTCAATTCAACTAGAGCTTGTAACTCTGCAGCTGATAAATTACTAAAATTATTAGTTTGCTTATCTAGAGACTTCTCTCTAAGTTGTTTTTCACAAAGGTCAACGAACAGATCTATAGTAAGCTGCAGAGAGACTGACCTACTGCCTACTGTGATACTGGGAAAATATAAGTGTTTATTCTCAATTAACTTCTGCACTTTTGATTTAATATCTCTGTAATCTCTACAACTGGTTTTACTGTCCTTTTTGTTTTGTGAATGAGCTAAATTTCTGTTGTTGTTACCCTCAGTTTGCAGTGAAATGTTTTGTCTAGAGGACTATCTGTTTCTCAGTGAGAGAGAATGAACAGGACCGGTTCAATCTAGCTAGGGGCATTCCTGCAAAAGTGTATTGTTGATTGGATAATTTTCTGATCCTCTACCTTTAATAGGCAGTGTTTTAAGTTAGATATACCTGTTTGCTGAAGCTGTTCTAAGCTGCAGAAAGAGTGACCAACTGCCTACTGTGATACTGGGAAAAGATAAGGGTTTATTCTCAATTAACTTCTGCACTTTTGATTTAATGTCTCTGTAATCTGTACAACTGGTTTTACTGTCCTTTTTGTTGTGTGATAGACCTCAGTTTCTGTTGCTGTTACACTCAGTTTGCAGGGACATCTTTTGTCTAGAGGCCTTTCTGTTTCTCAGTGAGAGAGAGTGAACAGGACCGGTTTACTATGCCCAGGGGCATTCCTGCAAAACTGTGTTGTTGATTGGATAGGTTTCTGTTCCTCTACCTTTAATAGCCAATGTTTTAAGTCAGATATACCTGTTTGCTGAAGCTTTTCTAGGCTGCAGAGAGAAAAACATATTGCCTAGCGTGATACTGGGAAAAGATGAGTGTTTATTCTCACTTAACTTATGCACTTTTGATTTAATATCTCTGTAATCTCTACAATTGGTTTCAAAGTCCTTTTTGTTGTGTGATAGAGCTGAATTTCTTTTGCTCTTCCCCTCAGTTTGCAGTGAAATCTTTTGTGCAAAGACCTGTTTCTCAGTGAGAGAGAGTGAACAAGACCGGTTTAATCTAGCTAGGGGCATTACTGCAAAACTGTATTGTTGATTGAATAGGTTTCTGTTCCTCTGCCTTTAATAGCCAGCGTTTTAAGTCAAATATACTTGTTTGCTGAAGCTGTTATCAGCTGTATAGAGACTGGCCTACTGCCTACTGTGATATTGGGAAAAGATAAGTGTTTATTCTCCCTTAACTTCTGCACTTTTGATTTAATATCTTTGTAATCTGTACAACTGGTTTTACTGTCCTTTTTGTTGTGAGATGGAGATGAATTTCTGTTGCTGTTACCCTCAGTTTGCAGTTAAATCTTTTGTCTAGAGGCCTATCTGTCTCTTAGTGAGAGAGAGTGAACAGGACCGGTTTAATCTATCCAGGGGCATTCCTGTAAAATTGTATTGTTGATTGGATAGGTTTCTCTTCCTCTACCTTCAATAGCCAGTGTTTTAAGTCAGATATACTTGTTTGCTGAAGTTGTTCTAAGATCCAGAGAGACAGACACATTGCCTACCATGATATTCAGAAAAGATGAGTGTTTCCTATCAATTAACTACTGCACTTTTGATTTAATATCCCTGTAAACTGTGAACCTGGTTTCACTGTCCTTTTTGTTGTGCGATAGAGCTGAATTTCTGTTGCTGTTACCCTCAGTTTGCAGTGAAATCCTTTGTCTAGAGGCCTGTTTCTCGGTGAGAGAGAGTGAACAAGACCGGTTTAATCTTGCCAGGGGAATTCCTTCAAAACCGTATTGTTGGTTGGATAAGTTTCTGATCCTCTACCTTTAATAGCCAGTGTTTTAAGCCAGATATACCTGCTTGCTGAAGCTGTTCTCAGCTGCAGAGAGACAGACATACTGCCTATTGTCATATAGGGAAAAGATAAGTATTTATTCTCAATTAATGTCTGCACTTTTGATTTAATATCTTGGTAATCTGTACAACTGGTTTTACTGTGTGATAAAGACAAATTTCTGTTGCTGTTACCCTCAGTTTGCAGAGAAATGTTTTGTCTGGAGGCCTATCTGTTTTTCAGTGATAGGGAGTGAACAGGACTGGTTTAATCAAGCCAGGGGCACTGCTGCAAAACTGTATTGTTGATTGGATAAGTTTCTGATCCTCCACCTTTAATAGCCAGTGTTTTAAGTCAGATATACCTGTTTGCTAAAGCTGTTCTAAGCCGCAGAGAGACTGCCCTACTACCTACTGTGATACTGGGAAAAGATAAGGGCTTATCCTCAATTAACTTCTGCACTTTGGATGTAATATCTTTATAATTTGTACAATTGGTTTTATTGTCCTTATTGTTGTGTGATGGAGTTGAGTTTCTGTTGCTGTTACCCTCAGTTTGCAATGAAGTTATTTGTCTAGTGGTCTTATCTGTTTCTCAGTGAGAGAGAGTGAACAGGACCGTTTTAATCTATCCAGGGGCATTCCTGCAAAACTGTATTATTGATTGAATAGGTTTCTGTTACTCTACCTTTAATAGCCAATGTCTTAAGTCAGATATACCTGTTTGCTGAAGCTGTTCTAAGCTGCAGAGAGACTGGCGTACTGTGATACTGGAAAAGGATAAGTGTTTATTCTCAATTAACTTCTGCACTTTGGATTTATTATCTCTGTAATCTGCACAACTGGTTTTACTGTTGTTTTTGTTCTGTGATACAGCTGAAATTCTGTCGCTGTTACCCACAGTTTACAGTGAAATCTTTTGTCTAGAGGCCAATATGTTTCTCAGTGAGAGACGGTAAACAGGAACAGTTTAATCTAGCCAGGGGCATTCCTGCAATACTGTATTGTTGATTGGATAGGTTTCTGTTCCTCTACCTTTAATAGCCAGTACTTTAAGTCAGATATACTTCTTTGCTGAAGGTGTTCTAAGCTGCAAAGAGACTGCCTTACTGCCTACTGTGATATTGGGGAAAGATAACTTCTGCAGTTTTGATTTAATATTTCTGTAATGTGTACAACTGTTTTTACTGTCCTTTTTGTTGTGTGATAGAGCTGAATTTCTTTTGCTGTTAGCCTCAGTTTGCAGTGAAATCTTTTGTCTAGAGGCCTATCTGTTTCTCAATGAGAGAGAGCGGACAGGACTCATTTAATCTAGCCAGCGGCATTCCTGCAAAACTGTATTGTTGATGGGATACATTTCTTTTCCTCTACCTTTAATAGCCATTGTTTTATGTCAGATATACCTGTTTGCTGAAGCTGTTCTAAGCTGCAGAGAGACTAACCTACTGCCTACTGTGATATTGGGGAAAGATAAGGGTATATTCTCAATTAACTTCTGCACTTTTTATTAAATATCTCTGTAACCTGCACAACTGGTTTTACTTGACCTTTTTCTTCTGTGCTAGAGCTGAATTTCTGTTGCTGTTACTCTCGGTTTGCAGTAAAATCTTTTTTCTAGAGACCTATCTGTTTCTCAGTGAGAGAGCGTGAACCGGACCAGTTTAATCTAGGCAGAGGCATTCCTGCAAAACTGTATTGTTGATTGGATAGGTTTCTGTTCCTCTACCTTTAATAGCCAGTGGTTTAAGTCAATTATACATAGTTGCTGAAGCTGTTCTAAGCTGCAGAGAGACTGACCTGCTGTCTACTATGATTTTGGGAAAAGATAAGTGTTTATTCTCAATTAACTTCTGCACTTTTGATTTAATATCTGTCATCTGTACAACTGGTTATACTGTCCTTTTTGTTGTGTGACAGAGCTGAATTTCTGTTGCTGTTACCCTCAGTTTGCAGTAAAATCTTTCATCTAGAGGCCTGTTTCCCAGTGAGAGAGAGTGAACAGGACCGGTTTAATCTAGCCAGGGGCATTCCTGCAAAACTGTATTGTTGATTGGATAGGTTTATTTTCCTCTACCTTTAATAGCCAGTGTTTTAAGTCAGATATACCTTTTTGCTGAAGGTGTTCTAAGCTGCAGAGAGACTGACCTACTGCCTACTGTGATATTGGGAAAATATATGTGTTTATTCTCCATTGACTTCTGCACTTTTGATTTAATATCGCTGTAATCTGTACAACAGTTTTTTCCCACCCACAGTCCTAGTTCTTATGGTGGTTTTAAGTCCTGGTGGCTGTAAGATTCCCGCCTCTGGTATAAAGTGATACTGGACATTCCCCCCCAGTCACATTACAGCAGCTCATTCTACAGTTTATAGGGAGAACTTAGGAAAGGCCCACCCCTTTAGCTTCAGAATATTGAATTCTCTCTTCACTTTCTACGAAAAAAAAAATGTTTCCTGCCTTTCCTGGAACTAGTGTAGTCCAGATACAGATTTGTTGCACCAGGGCTGTTTGTAAGCTTCTGAGCGGTGCCAAAATCTGCTCTTCAATTTTTCCCTTTGATCTGATAGTTGTCTCCTTTTCTACACTTTTGCTAACTTATTAGTCTAACACTTTACCAAACTTCTTGTAGCAATTTTTGTAGCACACAAATGTTCCACCAGCAGTAAATATTTTATAAGGAAACAGATTGTGTACTTATTATTAATGCCCATCCCTCCAGGCATGTCTAAAGGTAATTTCCCTGTGCTTTCTCCTATTAACCTGGTGAGCTTGGGCATCCTGGGGCAATATAGCAACTGCCTCATGTACACTGACATCCCTCTCCTCTTTCCTCCCAACACTCAGACTTGCAAGAGATGCACTTATATATCCAAACTGGAAACCACGCACTTTCCAGCCAAGACCGGAATAGCTGGTCAAGAGGGAAAGGTCAGCACTTGCACCACACCACATGGAACACATAGCCCTCCAGAAGACACACCAGCACTGCCTTCACATAAAAACACAAACGTCACTCCCACCTTCCTGGAGGCTCTCAATAAAAATCTACCCAAACAGCAGAGACCTCCAAGGCAGAAATGCACTCGAACAACACAACACTAATCACAAGACACATAACTCTCCTAAACAGTGTGCCACTCAGCCAAAGCCGCTAAGGCAAAACAGCATGCCCAACACACTAGTCATAGGTGACTCAATAGTGAGGCACACTGATGTCCCACTCACTAGGTTGAATAAGGAGAAAGTAACAGTAAGCTGCCTGTCAGGTGCCAGGATCCGCCACACAACGCACGCACTCAGGTCCCTCAACAACAGGTACAAATATGACTCTGTCTTTGTACAAGTGGATGTGAATGACATGGGACACACCTCCCTGGACTACATGAAAAGAGACATGGAGGAGCTCTCAGATTATGTAGTCCAGGTGGGTATGACCCTAGCCTGGAGCAGCCTCCTACCATCCACCAGAAAGATACCACAGTGCAAGCTGAAAATGAGCGATTTCAACAATTGGCTAAGTTTCTAGTGTCATTCTAAGGGGATCCAGTATCTGTCTGCCTGGGATGACATGATTGACACACCTTGATCCTTTGGCAGAGATGGTCTTCCAGATACTGGCCAACGCTCTTGCCACCCCTATAGTGCCTTTTTTGGTGGTGTTCCAAAAACCAAATCACCACTGTAACAGCTACAAACAAATGCAATCTGAGGGTCCTGCTGCTCAATGCTAGAAGTCTTAATCTCAAAATGCACTCGCTGAAAGCCCACCTTAAATTGGAGAACATCACCATTTGTGTTGTAACAGAGACCTGATCCAAGGCAGCAGACAGCACTTTTGCACTAGCAGGCTATAACTCATTTCTCACCTTTCGGTCCCAGAACTTGGACCGAAGCTCCAAAGGCGGTGGTGTTTCCATATTCATAAAGGATGCACACACCTCCAAACTGGTAGCTCAACATAATGCATCAGAGATACTTCAGGTGCAGCTAACATTGGTAAGACAGCGATTCAGGTCGTAGCCTGCTATAGGCCCACAATCATGACCCAAGACTCAAATTTCATGTTCCTAAACACCCTGGAGAATATTAGGGTCCAACCTAACACTCTCATACTGAGCAACTTCAACTACCCCTCCATTAAGTGGGAAGACTACTCAGTTGCCCAACGTTTCCTGGAATTCATTAATTCCAATGCCCTGGACTAGCTCGTTCTTACCCCCACTAGAGGTAGCAACATCCTTGACCTGGTCATTACTAACATGGGTGACCGTTGCTCTATACCAATAGTCAACTCCTCCCTGGTTGGATCTAACCACAAACAAATCACCTTGGAAATCCACACCCCACCCCCGCAAAGGTAACCGCCATGAAAAACTTCTCCAAAGCTAACTTTGGGCTCCTAAAAAAGAAAGACTCTTCCTAAAAAAGAGGTGGCTAACTTCACGGCACCCCATGGAATTGGAGAACAGCTGCATGGAAGCCAAATCATATACTAATGCCCTGTACGAACACATACACAAATGCATGGAACTCGCCATACCCAAGAGAACCAAGAAGCTCTCCTCCAAAAAAAGGAAGCAAATCTGGCGGTCCCCTGCCATAAACAAACTCTACAAGTGAAGGCGGAAACTGATACGAAATAAGGTGATGTCCAAAGACTGGAAAAACTCCATTATCAGCCTCAACAAAAAGTTGAGATCCCTCATCAAATTCTCTAAAGCTAGCTATGAAAACAGAATTTCAGCAGATAGTAAAGACAACCACAAGGCCTTCTATTGTTATGTAAAGAATCTTCACGGCAATACTCAGATTTCCTCGGAGCTGTTGCAGAATGGCACCTCCTATACCAAGCCAACAGATATTGCCAATATACTGGCAGACCAATTCAGTGCCAAATTTACCCCTCTTCCCCCCCAAAGGGCCAATCACAATACCAGTAGATTGCCAGACATGCAGCATTACTAATGCACAGGTTAAAACAGCACTGTCCAAGGCCAAGAATACAGCTTGTATGGGACCCGACAATATCCCTAGCTGTGTTCCACATGAACTATAGATTGAACTGGCACCTCACCTGTGTGCCCTGTTCAATCACAGCCTAACCTCAGGCTTTGTCCCTATCAGATGGTGCACTGTTACAGTCATCCCTCTCCACAAAGGAGGAGCAACTACAGACCCTGGGAATTATCGCCCCATTAGCCTAACAAGTCTGATATGAAAAGCTATGGAACACATCATCATGGACCTAATAACCAAGGATCTAGGGAATCTCCAAACTCTGGATTCCACACAGTTTGGTTTTGTGAAGGGTAGATCATGCTTGCTCAACCTGGTCGACTTCTTTGAGTCAGTCACCAGAGCTGTGGATGAAGGCAAGGTGGTTCATACAGCCTACCTTGATCTGGCCAAGGCCTTTGATACCATTCCCCACTCAGGAATCATAGAAAAACTCACTAAGCTAGGCATCAGCCCCTATATCACTAGGTGGGTTGCAAACTGGCTGACAGATAGAACTCACAGTGTGAAAGTAGCTGACTCCAAGTCAGACTGCCGACCAGTCATGTGTGGAGTCCCACAGGGTTCAGTCCTGGGTCCTCTCCTGTTTGGTATCTATTTCGCTGAAGTCCAGGCCAACACAAATGGACTCTGGCTGACAAAGTTCGCAGACAATTGCAAGTTGGGAGCCATAATTAACTCCCCAAGTGATGTTGACATCCTACAGAAAGGCCTCACTGAGACTGACTGGTGTCAGAACCATGGCCTTAAGCTCAATGCCAAAAAATGTCATCATCCCCTTTGGGAAAAACCTGGATCCCATGAATTACCACATCGATGGTAGTCCACTGAACACAGAAGGTGTCATAAGAGATCTGGGAACACAGGTTGACAGCAACCTCTCTTTTGACCACCACATTGCCACTGTGGTCAGAAAGTCCTTCTATGTGGCACATCTCATTACTATGGGTTTTGTATCCAGGAAGAAAGAGGTCATTGTCTCTCTCTACTCTTCCCTCATTAGGCCAATCATTGAGTACAATGCCCCATTTGGCATGTACCTCACTAGACAACTGCAACAACTGGAGAGGCGGCAAAAGTACTTCACAAAGAGGATCCTAGGCCTTAAACACTTGTCCTATATGGACACTCATAAAACGGTACTATTCTCTGTCTCATATCGCCTACTTCGAGGTGATCTCTGCTTGACTTACCAAGCCATGTCTGACCCAGCTCTGTTAGAAATGCTACATCTAAAGAAATCTCAATCCCTCTGCACTACACACTCCAGAGACCTCAGCCTCATTATCACAATCAACAGAACAAGCTGGAGAGAGAGGTTCATAATCCAGAGACTGCCCGTGCTATGGAATAGACTTCCCAAACATGTCAAGCGGAGCGCCTCAGTGGCCCTCTTCAAGAGAAATCTTGATGAGTGGATGGGAAATAGAAAATTCATCCTGGGGATCACTCCAGTGGCTATACTTGACAGGGGCACTGGGAACTCAGGTCAGGTGGGACGATGCCAGGGTAATCCTATGGGCTAGACTTGCAAAAGCTCCAGGGACATTAGCCTAGTACACACCTATGAACTATTTTGAAGTAACAACCCTAGTGTAAATTATCTGTGGGGAGTAGAATTGTTGGCAACACAGCAGGACATGGACTGGGGAGTACAGATTACATCTAGATTGTGTTGCCAGGAGAACAGCAAGAGGGCAGTGGCATCTGCAAACAGTTTAATATTTTCAAGGATATAGACTTCATAAGTAAAAAAAATCAATAAGGTTACACTTCCACTCAACAAGACCCTATACAGACCACGCCTTGAGTACTGTGAATAGTTCTGGAGGATACAGAAGGATTGTGACAGCGAGCAACTGACAGAGAAAAGTAATTTGAAAAGATCGATGAATGGTGGAGGGATAAGGGATATGTTCAGGTAGGACAGTTCTTCAAACCTGAGATTAGAAGACACTGAAAGGACATGATCTTGGTGCATTAAATCATAGAGAGAGATGTGTAAGAGGTCATCCTGAACAGAAAGTACAAAGGGGAAGGAGGGTACCTAGGAAGCAAATTGTAGGGACAAACTATTCTCTAGTATCTCTGAAACTACTACTTCACATAGAGACAGAATCCACAAAGGTGTTCACAAGAGCTTAGGATGGGTAGAGTAACGGGAAGGGTGGTAGGGAGGGGAAAATTTTGGGTTCAGGTGCCTAGGCAGTGAGACATTTCCCTGTGATACATTTGGATGGAACTCATGGCTGAAGTGACATTCAGCTGCAGAGAAATATGTCTGATGTGAATTCCCTGTGGGCAAAAAGAAGCACTCGCCGCCATGCCCACAACTTTAATAACCAAGTGCATGGGGGCAAAAGAAGCAATGAGTGTCATGCTCAGTGTACAGTGCATGCTTATATAACTATAATGTGTAAAAGTATGCTACAGCATTGAGGCAATCTTGCATGTATTGTAGTCACATTTATGCTTTAGTATGCATTTTAGGTAATGTTCCCTAGACACTGTGACGGGGGTAATGGCCTACACAAACCAATTATAAAAGCACTGCCCGTTGTGTACTGCATTTTCACTGCCTTCTATACTGCCTGCTGTTCATGTTGTTTTGGGGGCCATGGACATCATTTTCTCCCTGTGCATTTGATTATTGAAGTTGCATGCATTGTGACACCCGTGCACTAGCCCAGGAATTAAGGAGCCTCAATCCTCACCACTAACACCAGTGAGAGGCATCCACATTGGGAGGATAATAAGGACACACACAGTAAAGTATAATTTCCCTTAAGAGCACACAGAGATCACAATCGGTCTGGGGCTGGTTTCTACCTTTCTCTCCAAATCCCCAATAAGACTCCCCACTGGCACAGCTATAGGGTTCAGATCTCAGCTGAGTGGTTAAGCCAAAACCTCCAGCACCCTCTCTGTCCAACCAGTGCTTCGTGTCCCTGCCCAAGTAGCTGACACACATACACTTTGAGATTTGATTTATATACAAACACACAGACACTCCTGGGGAAGGCTGGGACAGGTTCACTAGCTATACCCCCTTCTGCCCAGACTATGCGGTAATACCGACTGCCACCAACCACTACTATCAGCTACTATAAAGGCCCTTACTAAAGGGTGTCCAATTCTACTGTGCAATGTTATTATAATCCAATTGGTAAGTATAACTGAGACTTGAAGGCTATTTAGGATTGGCTTATACGGTATCACCACATACATGCAAGTACCCTAAGAGCTTAATTATCTCTACAAAAAAACAGCCACAGTTAAAAGGTTTAAATACATTTAATAATAAACAATAAAAACACAAGACATTACTTATTAACTCAACATAATAACATTAGAGAGTTTAGAAATCACAGGAAATACCTTAAAACAACATTGTGGGATAGCCTCACATAAATATAGAAAACAGCTAGGCTAATCTTGCTATTTCTATCTATCTCTAAGAGAAATCACTGTTCTAAATATCTTACTTACAGAGCAAAGCAAAGTGCTGGGGAGCTGATGTGGTCAGGTTCAGACACAAATACAAAATGCTAACCTCTTTCTCTCTGAGATAGTCTTAAATTGATAATACACATTATGGTTGAGTCATTTCAGATTATATCATTCTTGACACTTCTCTGATTTAGTTCCCAGGCTAACAGAACTCAAAATATAACACTTCTTTTTGATCTGCACCTGCTAGGAAGCCACAGCAATAAAACACACTTTACATGTGAAATCTAGTCACTATCCCTGTCTTAGGACAACAGAAAGAATTTCCTAGTCCAGACATCCTGTCTCCTAGCTTGAGATAAACTGGCTTTATAACACATCGTAAAATTCTTTGTCACCTTATTTTTCTTAGAGTCTACCAGTTAACTCTCTATGTCCCAGTTTTCTACCATGAAACCATACATTAGATAGGCATAGAGTTTAAACACATTTCTGCTTTCTTCCAGCAGGGTGCACTGTGGTTACACTTTTGAAGTTCAGCACATAACAGTTTTCTTAGATTTGCAAAACAAGCCTGTGGATCATATTAATATTTACAATGTCCTAGAATTATTTACAAAATTCTATCTAGCTAGGCTGACAGCCATCACATTTTATCAACCCCCCCAAGAGAACTGAAGTTAGTTTTTCAAGTGTCCTTTGAGAAACATTGCTTGAAAAGGTGGAGTTTTCCGGGTATACCTTACCCCATTCCCAGTCTTGAAAGCCAATCTGCGTTAGCATTGCTAATCCCACTGTGATGCTGTACTGGCATATGATATGCTTGCAACCATAGACTCAACCTTAGTAACTTTGCATTTTGCTGGCTGGCTTGATGCAACCATGTTAGGGGATTGTGATCTGTAACTACAGTGAATTTCCTTCCATACAGATAAGGCTGAAGTTTCTGCAGTGCCCATACTATGGCTAGATATTCCTTTTATACAGCTGCATAGCATTCCTCCCTGGGTTGAAGCCTACGACTGAGATAAACCACTGGGTACTCTTCTCCCTCTGAAAAATCCGGCTTAGTACAGCACTCACTCCATGGTTCGAAGCATCCACCTGCACAACATATGCTTTGCTGTAACCTGGACTGCCTAACACCGGGGGTCCTCCCAAAGCTTCTTTAAGCTTCTGGAATCCCTGCTTACATGCTGTGGTCCACACTACCTTATCTGGCCTTATCAGGTCTGTAAGGGGAGCAACCCTAGTACCGTAACTGGAGACAAACTTTCTGTAGTAGCCTGCTGTCCCTAAGAATGCCCTCACCTGCTTTTTGGTAACAGCTGCAGGTCATGTCTGAATGGCTTCCACTTTGGCAGGTTCTGGCTTGATCTTACCACTCCCCACTCTATATGTCCTAGGTAGGAGACCTCTGCCATACCCACCTGACATTTGCTGGGCTTAATGGTCAACCGTGCCCTCTGTAGTCTGCTCAGCACCTCCCTGACATGCTGAAGGTGCTCTTGCCAGGGATAGCTGTAGATGGCAATATCATCTAAGTTAACAAGGGCAAAATCTCCTGCTCCTGCTAGAATATGATCTACCAGCCTCTGGAAAGCTGCTGGGGCATTTTTCATCCCAAAGGGCATCTTTGTGAACTCATACAAGTAAAAAGGAGTCACAAAGGCTGACCTCTCTCTAGCACTGGGAGTCAAGGACACCTGCCAGTAACCCTTGGTGAAATCAATGGTGGTAAAATACTCAGCTCCACCCAGCTGCTCTAGGGCTTCATCTGTCCTAGGCATGGGGTAAGCATCTGACTCTGATTATTTAATTTCCTGTAGTCCAAACAGAACCTGGTACTGTCATCCTTCTTTGGCACTAGTACCACTGGGGAGGCCCAGAGACTGATGGACTCTTGAAT
Source organism: Protopterus annectens (assembly GCF_019279795.1). Classification (NCBI taxonomy): domain Eukaryota; kingdom Metazoa; phylum Chordata; order Ceratodontiformes; family Protopteridae; genus Protopterus; species Protopterus annectens. The sequence goes on from NC_056741.1 coordinate 1,553,584,264, forward strand.
TACCCCTAGTTCCAACATTTCCTGTATCTCCTCCCTCAGAGTCTGTTTAACTCTCTCAGGCACCCTATAAGGGGCCTGCCTAATAGGCCTTTGGGGGTCCTGTATCCACGTCATGCTGCACCATGTGGGTGCACCCGGGTTTCCCAGTGAACATGTCCCCAAACTCTTGTAACACTGCTCGGATTTCTCGAACCTGGGTAGAAGATAGCTGCTGGGACATTGCTACCCCTTCCACTGAGGTGTCAGTCCGAGCCTCACTGAGGAGATCAGTGACCAGATCCCCCTCAGACTCCTCCTGCAGTCCACTGCAAATACTCAGCACAAGGGCCTCCCTATCATGGTAAGGTTTCATCATGTTAACATGGTACAATCTGTGCCCCTGCCTCCGGCCTAGCTGTTCTACCAAGTACCTAACATCATTGACTTTCCTTACCACCTTGTTGGGTCCCTCCCAAGCTGCCTGCAGCTTGTTGTCTCTGACAGGAATGAGAACCATTACCTGCTGCCCTACAGCATACTCTTGAGCTCGAACATTCCTGTCATACCAGACCGGTTTCTGCTGTTGGGCTTCTGCCAGGTTCTCCTGGGCCAAGCCCATGAGTCCCCTGAGTCTTGTCCTGAGGTTTAGGACATATGCCACAACAGACTCCTGGTGAGATTCACACTCACCGTCCCACTCATCTCGAATTAAGTCTAGAGGCCCCCTCACCCTATGTCCATACAACTCAAAAGGTGAAAAACCTGTGGATTCCAGGGGAACCTCTCAGTAAAAAAACAACAGATGGGGCAAATATTTGTCCCAATCCCTCTTAAACTTTTCTGCAAATGCTTGCAGTATGGACTTGAGTGCAAAGTTTAACCTCTCAACAAGACCATTATTCTGGTAATAGAAGGGGGTGGTCTTTAGGTGCTTCACCCCACAGTACTTCCACAGACAAGCCAGCAGGTCTGACATGAAATTGGCACCTCTGTCAGTCAGTATTTCTTTTGGGAAACCTACCCTGCTGAAATTCTCTAACAAAGCATTTGCCACCTTTCCTGCCTGAATGGAGGACAAAGCCACTGCCTCAGGGTATCTTGTAGGATAATCTACTACCACTAGGATATACTTTTTCCCTGTGGAAAATGGGGTATTCACAGGCCCCACAATATCCATAGCTACCCTCTGAAATGGATTCTCAATCACAGGCAAAGGCATCAAAAGAGCTTTCATCTTGTCTCTTGCCTTGCCTACCTTTTGGCACTGCTCACAGATCCTGCAATACCCTATAACATCTCTGGAAATTCCAGGCCAGTAGAAGTTCTGCATAATAGGTCTCTTGGTACATTTTATGCCCATATGACCTGCAAAGGGAATATCATAGGCTATGGTTAGAAGTGACAGACAGTAGGCTCTAGGCACTACCCACTACTTATCCTCTCATCTTCTAGCCCTCCCTCAGGGGTCCACTCTCTATACAGTAACCCTTTTTCCAAGTATACAGAATCCACCTTCCCTTGAGAATCAAGTGCCTCACTAGTTACCTGCCTCGGGCCTTAAAATGCAGGGTCTGAGAGCTGAGCCTGTCTCAATTCTCTCTTTGCAAACCTTCCCAGCTGCCCTGCCACAGGAAGTCTGGCATTCTCTGACAGTGGTGCCTCACTGTCAGCCTGGGTACTACTACTCACCTCTATCTTTGCAGTCACTCTGTCCAAGGGAGCATCAGTACCCACAAGCAGCTGTGGCTCACTTTCAGTCTCACTGCTACAGGGTAGTCCCCTCCCTGAAGTAACCACCTCACCAGTCCTGGTTGCAAGTATGCGGTCTGTCTGGTTCTCACCCAGGCTACCAGACCTACATGCTTGTCTCCAAGCCTGCCTGTAACTGCATAAACACATGGTACTGCCTCATCAAAATCCTTCCCTATCAGGACATCTGCAGGATGGTAGTTTTGTATCCCTGTTGTCTCAAGACAACCTACTATTGGCATTTTGTCACCTTTTGTTCCCCACCTTGCCACCGTGGACATCTATATGCTACATGGCCCACTGGTTGCATTCAAAACATTTAACCCTAGGTCCTGGACGTGTACCCAGGCAAGTGGCTTCCACTGCTACTGACAGATTCTGTTGGGGTAGTCTGGGCTGCTCACCATTGGTTCCCTTAGACCCATGAGCACACTGGGTGTCTCTTTCCTGTGCAGGGATGTCCTAATTTGTAGGTATAGGTCTCCCTTCTTCCCACATCATCTACAGTAGAGCATTGTCTATCAGCTAACCAGATCTTCATGTCCTTAGGAAAGTACTAAGGGCTTGTTCCCTCACCAAAAGGTCTGCCAGCCCTTCAAAAGTGGTGACCTGACATAAGTGCTCAGTTCAGTAACATATTCCCACACACTTTCATCTGCCTTGCTTCTATGCTCATGAAACGTTTTCCTATAAGCTTCGGGTGTTAGCTTAAAAAAATTGTAGAAAACAATTCTTTACAGCATTATAATTTAAGAAATCACTGTCAGACAGTTTCGACAAAACAGTTACAGCTTTACCATGGAGTAATGGGATCAGGAACCGTACCCAGAGCCTTTGGTCAACATCATACTGTTTCCATACCCTCTCAAACATATGAATGAAACTATCAACATTACCCCCCTCTGTAAACTGTGGAAGACATTTACTGACCATTGTTGCTTCTAGGGTTTGGTTACTCCCTTCCCCATTACCTCCATGACTCTGGTGAAGAGTCAGCATCTACTTTTCATGTTGCCTCTGCCTCTACTTCTCCTCAGCTTCCAGGCGTAGCAGTTTCTCATTTTCCTCATTGTATAAATGCCTCAGTCTTTCTTCTGCCTCAATTTCCAAATACCTGGGCTCCAACTCAAGTCTCTTTAGCTCCAGAGAGATTTTTAAGTTCTGTGTAGAAAGGTTGAGCTGTCCATTCTCTGAATGTTGTACATCTCCATGGACAGTCTGATCATCTTCCTGGTTGCTTTTCTTGGATGCAGCTGTGACCAAAGCTGCAAATCATGTCTGCCTTAGTCAGGTTTCCATGCACCAGTCCTTTAGCCTGGCAAATCTCATGCAACTGGTTCCTTTTCAGCTTGGCATACTCCTCTGCTGACATGCTTCCCTGATCTCCCTGACTAAGCTAACAAAAGAAATAAAACAACTGTGATCTGAACTCTGAATATTCACTGCATGGCTGATTTAGAGTACAAAAACACCTTCAGTGATCACTGTACACAAGCTACAGGAATTCACTATCCGCACCACTACAAGCCAATTAATATGTGATGTGGCTAACTCACCATTATCAACCAATTAATATTTGATGTGGATATCCCACCACTGCTAAACAATTAATATGTGATACCCATGCATTGGCCCAGTAATCAAGGAGCCTCAGTCCTCACCACTAACACCAGTGAGGGGCTTCCACATTGGAAGGATAACAAGTAAACACTCAGTAAAGTACAATTTCCCGTAAGAGCACACAGAGATTACAGTCAATCTGGGGCTGGTTTCTCCCTTTCTCTCCAGATCCCCAATAAGACTCCCCACTGGCACAGCTATAGGGTTCAGATCTCAGCCAAGTGGTGAAGCCAACACCTTCACCCTCTCTGTTCAAACAGTGCTTTGTGTCCCTGCCCAAGTAGCTGACACACATACACTTTGAGATTTGATTTATATACAAACAATCTGACACTCCTGGGGAAGGGTGGCACAGGTTCACTAGCTATGTCCCCTTCTGCCCAGACTATATAGTAGTACTGACTGGCACCTTCCATTACTATAAGCTACTATAAAGGCTCTTACCAAAGGGTGTCCAGTTCTACTGTGCAATGTTGTTATTATCCAATTGATAAGTGTGACTGAGACTTGAAGGCTATTTAGGAGTGGCTTATACAGTATCACCAAATACATGCAAGTACATTACGAGCTTAAATTATCTCTACACAAATCAGCCACAGTTAAAAGGTTTACATATATTTAATAATAAATGATAAAATTACAAGACAATACCTATTAACTCAACACAATGAAATTAGAGAGTTCAGAAATCACAGGACATACTTTAAAACAACATTGTAGGATAGTCTCACATAAATATAAAAAAAACAGCTAGACTAATCTTGCTATTTCTATCTATCTCTAAGAGAAATCACTGTTCTAAATATCTTACTTACAGAGGAAAGCAAAGTGCTGGTGAACTGATGTGTTCAGGTTCAGACACAAATACAAAATGCTATCCTCTTTCTCTCTGAGATAGTCTTAAATCGATAATACACATTACTGCCGAGTCATTTCAGATCACATCATTCTTGACACTTCTCTGATTTAGTTCCCAGGCTAACAGAACTCAAAATTTAACATTTCTTTTTGATCTGCACCTGCCAGGAAGCCACAGCAATAAAAGACACTTTACATGTGAAACCTAGTAATTATCTGTCTTAGGACAATAGAAAGAATTACCTAGCCCCAGACATTCTGTCTCCTACCTTGAGATATCTGGCTTTATAACACATCGTAATAGTCATTTTCAGCTTATTTTCTGAAAGTTTGCCAGTTAACTCTGTATGTCCCAGTTTTTTGCCATGAAAACATACATTACATAGGCATAGAGGTTACACACATTTCTGCTTTCTTCCAGTAGGTTGCAACGTGGTTACACTTTTGAAAATCAGCACATAATAGTTTTCTTACATTTGTAAAACAAGCCTGTAGATCATATTAATATTTACAATGACCTAGAAATATTCACAAAATTCTATCTAGCTAGGCTGCCTTCACATTTTATCACATGCATGACACCGCATTCTTCTCTTTGCCCAGCCATATTTCTCTGCAACTGAACATCAGTTCAGCCATGTGTCTCCAACCAAATATACCACAGGGAAATGTCTTGCTGCCTAGGTACCTGAACCTGTGTATTTTAAATGTACTTAAACAAATTAGACAAACAAGGTCTTCTACCATCAAGGCAATGAACCTAATGGCATTGTCAGTGTCACTGATCTCCAACAGTGACTCTGATGGTTAATGATGCTTACAAATGGGCAGTGCTCTGAGAGATCAGCTTTAGTTCTGAGACAGTGGGACTGACAAGAGTTACAGAAAGTCTAAGAAAGAGCAACTGGAATAAAAGGGCACTGGCTACTTCTATTAGAGACCTATGAAAAAGGACATGCCTGAGGCAGGTCCACAGAGACAGTTAATAGTGAGGGATCTTAAATAAGGAACCGATATGAGATGTGAACTCTCACTTGATCAAGAAAATTTAAAAAGTGTTTTAAAACAAGTACCTTCCAGTGTCACCCAGGCAGCTGATATGCACTTAGTTGAGAAGGTTCACTGTATTAACTAAAATTATGCTTTTCACCTTGCAGTGTTTATGCAGTCTTTTCTTCCTGAATTATCAAGTTCCAGGCAGTTAAATCAAAATGGGTATTTGAGGGTAATAGTTCTAGGGTCAGAGTGATAGGAACCAGAATCTTCAGCATAGATCATAATGTTGGCCTTCTGACAGACTTTGGTGGTACTGAACTACAAACAGGACTAAGAGGAAAGTCATATATTTATTAACATTTTTTCTATATTTTACTCTTTGGGTATATTGATAATCTCGGGGTTCAGGTCCAAAGCCTGGAAAAGTGAATTTACTGCTTTACGTCTTCTTTAGGTTTAAAAGTCACAGAATAACTATATTGTTAGGGTAGCCATGAAAATCCTAATGGAAGAAGTCTGTGTATCTAAAGCCATACTAGAAAATGAACAAAAACAGTGCAACAGCAATTCAAAAATTCTGTGGTCTCAGTAATAATTAATGTTTCTGGAAGACATGAGCTCAAACTTGGCCACAGTTAAAGGAAATTATTTTCTGTGCACAGGTATCATACTGACTGTTTTCCATAATGACAATCAGAATCCTGAGCCTAGGGACCTGAAGAGTGGGCATAGAGAGAGAGTGAGAGAGATTTAAATAGGAGAACCCCCCCCCCCCATACCATACTTCTCAACTGTCCAAATTTTTGCAGAATATTCACATTTTTGCCTCATATTTTTGGTAAGTTCTGTCGCTCGTCTTGTGTATTCAAATAAGACGATGAGACTTGGGTGTCTGTTTAAGTTATTTATTACAAACAAGCACATTAGGATGGAGGATAGGAACATAAAACTAACTGCTACACACATACATGCTTTCACTCTGGCTGCTCACTCAAAATAACACTCTAGCTTGCACGTGCTCAGTACTTATATGCAAGTGCCCATGGACTGGAATGGCTCTTAAAGGTACAATACACACTCTGATCTACATCCTCCCTCTTTGACTAATCTGTCAGGCAAATGAAAATGACAACTGGATGAGCATGCAAATTATACAGATACGTACAAACAATAATAATCATGTCCAGGTTACTGTGTATTTGGGATTAGGTCTTGAGATACAACCTGACCTCGTAATGTAATAATTAGAACTGGGTTTAGCAACAGGGATAGTCACAGGGTAATGTTCTTCTTCAGGATTTTCAGGGATACTTTCAGGAACAGATGATGAAATGTTCTCTGGAACAGGAACATTAGATAAATAACTCTGAGAATTAGTCTCCCCATTACAGGCAAGATGCTGTAACTCTGGCTTGGTCACCAGTAGTAAATGTTTCCAATTCTGCCTGAATTTCATCCCTTATGACTCAATGATGTACAATCTAGGTTCCTCACATAAACGTTTCATAAGTCCTATTCGGTCAAATCCTTTCACTGTCTGCATCCTCACTATCTCTCCTTCTTTTAATGTATTCAGAGGCTTGCTGAATACATTGGTAGGACTTTTGGGACAAACACTTCATTAGGAGTTGTGCTTTTAGGTTCATAGGTAGGTACTAGGCTATTGGCCCTAGAGCCTATATAAGGCTAGCCAAAAAGGTACCCTGGCTTTCGCCACCCAAAAAAATAATTTTCCTGTGCCACTGTCGAGCAGAGCCACAGAAGTGATCCCCGGAGTGAATTTCCTATTTCCCATCCAATCAAGATTTTTCTTGAAGAGTGCTAATGAGGAGCTTTGTTTGATATAGATAGGTAGTTTGTTCCAGAGTATGGGAAGTCTCTGGGACAGGAATCTATCCCTCCAGCATGTTCTGTTTATTGTGGTGACAAGGTTTAGGTCCCTAGAGCATGTAGCTCAGAGGGATTGGGACTTCTTTAAGTGGAACATGTCCAACAGCTCTGGGTTTGACACAGCTTTGTGTGTTAGGCAGAGACTGCCTCTGAGTTGGCGATATGCGACGGAGTAAAGCTGGAGTTTTTTTAAATGGTCTGTGTAGGGCATCTGTTTGAGGATGGTAATCCTTTTTGTGAGGTATTTCTGTGGCCTTTCTAGTTGTTGTAGATGTCTTGTGAGGTACATATCAAAAGGAGCGTTGTACTCTATAATGGGTCTAATGAGTGACGAATTGAGGAGAACAATGACCTCTTTTTTTCCTGGATGAAAAACCTTTTGTGATGAGGTGTGCCATGTAGAAGGATTTCCTGACTACTGTGACGATGTGATTATCAAAGGAGAGACTACTGTCCACCTGTGTCCCAAGGTCTCATCGCACTTTTGGTATTAAGTAGACTACTGTCTATGTGGTAGTTCATGGGTACAGTGTTTTTACCAAAAGGGATGGCAATGCACTTTTTGGCATTGAGCTTGAAGCCATGGCTTTGACACCAGGTATCTGCCTCAGTGAGGCCCTTTTGTAGTATGTCCACATCGTTAGGAGTTTCGATTATGGCTCCTAGTTTGCAGTCATCTGCGAACTTCATTAGGCAAAGACCTTCTGTGCTAGCCTGTACTTCTGAGAAGTAGATGCCAAACAGGAGAGGACCCAGGACTGAACCCTGTGGTACTCCACTTGTCACTGGTCTGAAATCAGATTTGGAGTCTGCTACTTTCACAGTCTGGGTTCTGTCAGTGAGCCAGTTGGCAATCCATCTTGTGACATAGGGATTTATACCTAGTTTAGTGAGTTTATCTATAATTCCAGAGTGGGGGATGGTGTTGAAAGCCTTTACGAGATCTAGAGAGGCTGTGTGAACCACCTTACCCTCATCTACGGCTTTGGTGACTGCTTCAAAGAAGTCTATCAGGTTTAGGAGACATAATCTGCCTTTTACAAACCCAAACTGGGTGGGATCCAAAGTTTGGAGATTACCAATATCATTGTTTATTGTTTAATGTTATTGTTTATTGTTAATGTTATTGTTTATTGCTTTACTTCTTTGTTTTTAGCACTTGGAATCAACAAATTGTTACTGACAGGTAGTGTGGTTCTGGTTTGTCTTGACATTACCCTCTGGCAGGAAAACCAAGCTGATTGTCATGAGGAATGTTTCTGAGATTTAGAAAAATATCAGTAGTGTCATTAGATTTTTCCAACAGCTGTTTTGCACTTTGAACTCCACGTTCTGCCAAGCCATTAGATTGTGGGTATTCAGGACTACTAGTGACATGAACAAAGTCCCACATTTCTGCATATCCTTTGAACTGCTGACTGGTAAACTGTGCACCATTGTCAGAAATAACTTTGTGTGGGCTACCATGGACAGAAAAATGTCTCTTCAACTTCATAATGACAGTACTGGACATGAGATTATGAAATAGGTCAATCTCAAACCAATTGGAATAAGAGTCTACTAACACCAAGTAACGCTGACCATTCCATTCGAAAATATCTGTAGCTACTGTCGACCAAGGTAGTTCAGGAATATGGCTTAGCTGAAGTGGTTCTTTCTGTTGATGCGGTTTAGTACTATTACAGACAGAACAAGCTGAAATGGAACTCTCAATATCTTTTGACACAGAAGGCCAAAATACTAGTCCTTTCACCCTTCTTTTGGTAGAATCAATTCCGGGGTGGCCACAGTGCAAGATTTTAATATACTCTTGTTGCAAGAATTTTGGAACAATCACTTTTGGACTTTTCATGACGACACCATCTTCCATCAAAATCTCGTCTCTGTAAGGAAAATACTGCTGCATACCTAGTGGCAAACAAGATTGCCTGACGGCCATCCTCGACTGAAAAAGTGGTTGAGCTTCAGGAGAATTGGGTCTGAAGCCATGTGAGTTCTAAGCTCATCAAGATGTGTGGAAGAAAAATTTCTCACTTCCATGATTTCAAAATCAGGTTTCTCATTTTCATGCTGTTTAGTGGTTTTCCTGAGTGATCTGGATAAAGTATCAGCAAGATAAAGAAGACTGCCTTTTGTGTAAACCAAGTGAAAATTGTATTTTGCAACTTCAACGTCATGCGATGCAATCTCGCAAGAACTGTGTGCATAGGCTTTTTCAAAATAGTAACCAAAGGTTGGTGGTCAGTCTCAATTTGAATAGGTCAGCCATAAATATAATTGTGGAACTTCAAACATGCAAACAATTGCCAAGAGCTCTTTTTCAATCTGAGTATGCTGCATCTCAGTTTGGGTTAGAGTTCTGGACGCATAGGCTACTGGTCTGCCCGCTTGAAGAATAACTGCACCAAGACCAAACTTTGAGCCATCACAGGAAAGAGTTACAGGTTTCATAACATCAAAATATCTTAAAGTGGATGGACTGGCTCTTTGGTGTTGTTCCATCTAGGACCAGGTTACATTTTTGTGTGTCGGCTCTCTTAGCGGTACTGAAAGCTCACTTAAATGTGGAATGAATTTTCCCAAATAGTTGACCATGCCAAGAAAACATTGTAGGGACATGTCATTGTCTGGAGCTGGGATCTCACCAATTGCAGCTTGCTTGGAAGGGCCTGAAGCCTGAAATGGTAAACAAATGACCCACATAAGTAACTTCTTGCAGCCTAAATTTGGATTTCTGAGAGTCAGCTTAAGATTCACTTCACGAGCATGTTACAGAACTTTCCTGAGGTTTCTATCATATTCGGCTTCACCATTGCATCCTACAAGAATATCATCTACTATTATAGCACATGGATAGCCAGAAAAAATTTGTTCCATCTCACATTGAAAGACTTCACTGGCAGAATTTATCCCAAATGACATTTTCAAAAATCTGTACCTTCCAAATGATGTACTGAAAGTGGTTAACAATGAAGATGATTTTCGGTCAAGCAAAATTTGCAATGAACTTTTTGCATCTAGGACAGTAAAAACAGTGGCATTCATAAGAGCAGCAACTTCTTCAACTATACGCATTGGATGATGAGGTCGTTTTAGTGCTCTGTTGGATCAATACATATTCTAATAACATCTGAGGTTTTCTTATGAGCTACCACTATGGAGGATACCCATTCAGTTGGACAAATTACTCCTAGAAGCACCATTCTGTCTAGCTCAGCTTTGATTCTGCCCTGCATGGCTACTGGAACTTTCTGTGCTGGTCTGATGACTGGGCTGACCTCATAGTCTAACTTCATGGAGTACACAACTGGAAGTTTGCCTAATTTGTCTTCAAAAAGATCAGCACAGTCAGAAAAACTACTTTAAATGAATGCAGTCCCATTTTCAAATTGTCTCTGAGGCCTAACAATGACTGCACATGCCTCTTGACTATGTAAAATTGCAAGTCATAGCTGTTCCCAGCAGAATAACATGAAAGCATTACTGAGCCTTTGGTTAGAATTTCTTCACCACCAAAAGCAACAAGCTTTGCACACTTTGCCTGATCAAGCTTCTCACCAGCTTTTACCTTAGCAAACATTTTTGCTGACATAACATTGCACTTTGAACCAGTGTCAACCTTGAGCTCTACAGGTCTCCCATTAATTGGAACAGTACAAAATACTTTGCTCTTTGCTTACAAATCTACTGCATTGACTGTTTTGCCAAGCACAGACACACCATCAACATAAAAGTGGGATTGCAGCTTTCTAGTTGATCAACTTGCCTCTTTGAATGCTCTCTTTTAATAAAAGAATGTGCCCCTTTAGATTTACTGAACTTTTTGAAATGATTCCACTTTTTACATGTGTGGCACTGCTGACCAAAAGCTATGCACTTCTCTCGCTTGGTCTCATGGCTACCTCCACAATTACAACAGTTGATTATGAGGCTAATCCCAAGTTTTGATGTCACCCCTCTGCTCTGAGTGTGCCCTGGGTTTTACTGCAGCTGCTCTGGGTTTTTCTGAAGTAACCACACCTTTAGGACTTTATCTTTTAACCTTGTGCTACATACTATCACCATTAGCACTGGAAGGAACTATAAGCATACTTTTTTCATTTGTAAGCAAATTTGTGTGCTTTTCTGTGAGCTCATATATCTGACAAATGTCTATGGCCTTATTCAAAGTTAAATTACTGTCTTGAAGCAAAATATTTCTCACTGTATCATCTTTAATACCACATACAAGCCTGTATTTTATCAACTCATCTCTTAAATCACCAAATCTGCACATTGTTGCCTTGTTTCTCAAATCAGTTATATATGCTGCAAAAGTTTCACCAGGCTTTTGATCTCTTGTGTAAAATAACTGCCTTTCCATTGTAATACTCGTTTGGGGGTTATACATTTCATTAAATTTACATTTTAAGCACTCAGGGTCTTCTCACATTTCAGCCAGTACTACAGTATGGTGGTCTTCCCCCCTCCCCTACATACATAGCTAGGGCATACACAAATATTAAAATATTGCTCCCTTTCAATGGCTTCTGCACCAGCTAAATTACTTGTTTATTTGACATTTGTTAAATGGGATAGTCCATCCAGCAAAAGTCCTTTTTCAGTGGAGGCCCGGGGAGAAAAGCTCCACAGTACAAGTAAGCAAGAACATTTACAAATTGAAGATGAATGCAGTGAAAATTTTACAGTAAAACAGTTAGGCAAATGTAGATGAAGCTCCACAATACAATATAATAAGAGACATTATAACACTGAAGAAAAAAACATAGCAAAGGATTATACAATAAAACATTTGAATGAATTTGCATAGCAAATTGGGTTTATTAAGCATAATAAATGCCTTTGTATGTGCGTCTTTATCAGAAAAAGCAGCCTGTATGAAAATATCGTACTCTTGCTAAAACACTCTCCAATTTTCAGCAACATTATTGTCAAATACAAGGGGCCGAGGTCTACAAAATCTGTCTGCCATGCCAACAAAATGCCCTTGTAATTATGTTCAAACACACACCAGGTACTGGAAAAATATTCAACTGCTCAACAATTGCTTTGAAATGACCGTATTCTGGGAAATAACTGTACTGTAGTACTGCACACACTTGCCAACAATTTGCACACTTCAAATACGTTTCATAGCTTCAGTTAATAAGAAAAAGAAGTACATAATGAAAAAATACAGTGGTTTTCCCTTTTTTATACATTTTATGTGATTTAGAAGTTATTTCATAGGTTAGTACTAAGCTAACTGCCCTTGCGAGCCATTTTAAGCCTAGCCAATTATTCCTTATGAGACTCAAACCCTGCATCTTGTGTTTGTAAGACAAACACCTTAGCCATTGAGCTACCCTCCCAACAAGCATTTTTGTATGAATTTCAAGTACTTTTATCAATATATTGCAGTTTAGAACATTTCATTTAATTAGAAAGCCATTCGGAATGCTTTATTTTATATTTATTGAGAAAAAAAATCATTTAAACAAGGTTTAGTACCTGGAATTATCTTTCTGACCTGTTTATGAGTCGTTTGAGCATCAGATGATTCAATTCTCTATATTCCTTCAGTTGTAACTGTGCACCTCATGGTTTTGAAGAAGTTTTACTTTGGATCCTACTTCTGACACCATGTCGCTCGTCTTGTGTATTCAAATAAGACAATGAGGCTTGGGTGTTTGTTTAAGTCGTTTATTACACACAAACACATTAGGATGGAGGAGAGAAACATAAAACTTAAATGAACCAGCTAACTGATTGACTGCTACAAACATACATGCTTTCACTCCAGCTGCCCCATTTGGCACGTTCACTCAAAATGGAACTCTAGCTTGCACATGCTCAGTAATTATATGGTCGTGCCCACGGACTAGAATGACTCTTACAGGTACAACACACTCTCTGATTTAAATGTTCCTCATAAAATTTGTAATTTTCTGGCAAATCTTTAAGAACTGAAGTCACTAAATAATGACAGACATTTGAGTTTCAGACTTCATCCATCCATCCCCAACCCCTTTTTCCCATTTTGTGCACATGGGGTTGGGGTGTCACTTCTCCAGCAACAATCATCTAGAGCCAGACTTCATATCCTTCAGAAAATGCATGTTAACACAAAATCTGTTATCCAAGCAACTTTCCAAGTTTGTAAGAGCAATATTTAAAATGTGATCCTATTTTCTGGTTTTGTCCAGATTTTTTGTGCTAAGAGGTTGAGAGGTATGTACCCCCCCCCCCCACACACACACACATACACACAAAGGCAACCACATACCCAGTCACTCCCACACACTCAGTTTAGCAATTTGAGGTATGGAAGGAAGGAAATATTTACTTTACTGAATTTACACTTTTAGAAGAATGCTTATCTTTTACGGGATTACACTCTGCAAAGGACAGATGGGGTACAGTACTACAAAACAAGTAAAGAGGGATCACATTTCAAATAATCTACTAAGTGATTAAAATGGATACTCAATTTCGCATTCAGTAGTTGGTGCTGAAAAACATTCTAGACACGAAGCTTTAGAAATTCAATAATGTAGAAAAAAAATGCATATTTGCTAAAATGCCACAGCCTAGGGATATTGTATTTAGATCACTGGATGTTGAGATATGGAAACAAAACCTTTGCTTAAAGTTGGTAAATGCATTAGTATGTGAAATGACTCTGTCATAAATTAAAATTAAAATCCAATTAATTAGTGGATGTTAGGGACAGCAGTTTAAATTCCTCAGTAAGCATGATCTCATGAACTCAAGTTACACATTTAAACTGCTCTTAGTAGAGTTGTAGTAGTGTCAATCATGCTGACATAATTTAAAAAAGGCATGCAGGACTTATATTTAGGATTTCTGAAGATAGTGCAGCTTATTTCACATCACAGTACAATGTCACACAATGAAGTGGTATACATTCTGTGCATTAATGTCTGCTTCAAACAAACTGGCTGACTGTGATGTCTAACCAGAATGAACAACTTATATTCTTGAAGTAGACACAGACCTTCAGAAGGCATTTTGGAGACAGTAAATGGCAATGAAGCTGCTATAACATTCTTAGAAAATAACCATTATTGAAATCGGTAACTGAATTTGAAATTCCATACAGACTTACAGTGTAAATTGCTGACATAACTACAGCTAAATGTTTCTCACTACAGACGTAGGATAAAAGTGCTTCTGCCCACTAACATTAATTTTTTCACCCTTGTTTTGACTTTTCGTTTTACTGCATACATTTCTTAAGAGAGCTTAATAAAAAATAACATCTGGCCTACCTGCTTTCGCTGGCATCCTTCTTTTCACGCACTTTAAGCCACTTTCTCAGCAGGAACCGCTTTCGACGTGGTGATGCACTGGGCGTTGAGCAATTGGACCAGGGGGTGTCTTCATCACTGGATGGGGTGATCTCAATTGAAGGAAGCTGAAGATATTCCTTATTAGAGGCTGGGGAGGATCCTCGGTGAAAGCTGCCCTCTATGCTTCGCTCCTTCTCACTTTCCACATTCCTCATCCGCCTCATTTTGAAGCGCCTTCTGCGCAATGATGGAGTCGAGGAACTGGACCAAGTATGGCTGCCCTCAGGCTGAAGTGGCACCTGAAGCGCTGGAAGCTGCAGTGTCTCTGTCATTTCTATGGTAGCCATTCACACTATAGTCTGTAGTTTTGAAACCCAAATAAGGCCAAATGCAAGTTCTTACAAAAGTTCCTGTTATGATGTCACAAAAGCAAACAGAATTTTTATTCTTCCTTTCCACAATAAAAAGTGAAATAACGGAAAGGATCAGAAATCAAAACTTACAAATTTGCATTTGTTTTAAAAATAAGTTCTTAGTCATCAATTTCTCTCAGTAAATGTGTGCTGTTAAAAAAAGCACAAAGTTTATGTTCTTCGAGTTTCTGCATTTATTTTCTCTCCATTTAAATTACAGACTGGAAAAGGCTCAGCTTATAAAAAAGCCATACCTTCCACAGCCACAACAATAATATACTGAAGTTGTCTGCAGGTCAAAGAATGAGGCAGAGGCAGCCAAAGGCAGGGTGTGTTTCAGAGAGACAGAGATGCCAATGTTTTTTTTTTTTTCACAATGAGGGGGTTCTTCTTTTGATAGGAAATGAAAGATGCATTGGCTGTGTAATTGGTATCCTTTGTCCCAGGGGAGCCAGTCTGCATAGCTGAATCGTCTGCTTGGCGTGTGGTGAGGTTATCTAAAAACCTTTTACTGAGTCTGTGGTTCTGTCATCCTCAGATCAGTGGTATTCATCAGGTTGTTGTTCATGTTGTGACCCATGTAGATCCTTTCTTTTCAAGCCATGTTCATCTTTTTTCAGGGTAAAGAAAGAGCCAAGAGGTTAGGGGAAGGCAGTTTTACAATCAGCACAGAACACACACAAGAACTGCTATCTTTAGGGATTCCGTTACAGGTTGCCCTGTTACTCTGACATTCTGAACTACAGTCTGAACTTTGTTATCATTGCTTTATCAGTTCCTGCCTTTTATACTGATAGACCTCCCGGATTCTGTTTGATTTGGAAAAAAATACTTTTGACTTAAAACACATGCCCACATACAGACACGCATGCAAAGCTACACAGACAAGTCAATGGAAATAACTGACAGGAGATGTACGTAGAGAACAATAGTAATAAAAAGCAATAAAGCACTCAGTCAGTCAAAGCATCACTTCTACAGCTGCAACTTCTACATGATACCTCCGGAAAAAAGCAGATGTACAGTATTAGGCTTACATGGACTGAAGAAAGCTATCATATTCAAAGGATGTTGTGGGTGTTTCTGTGTACACTGTTGATTTAAATAGAACATTTCATTAAGTAGTCATATCTAGATATATTTAATAAAAAGTAATTGTACATACTGCTGTTGCTGAAGAAATGAACCATCTAAAATTTATATTTGACTAGACATCAAAAGTAAGTTTAAAAAGTCAACTGCTCCTTTGGAGTTTACTGTCTTTCTTGATGTACATCCACAATAATCCAAGTCAGGATATCTCTTATGAAATCAAGGTGCTCTTTAGAAACATCAGAATGATGCAGCTCGATTAATCAGATGGGTAATCACTATCACTAAGCTGGGAGAGCAAAGGGCAAAGCCTCTACACCTCTTATGCTGGACACTGTCTCTCCCCTAAACTAATATAATTAACTCTGAGGTAGGTGAACTTTTGAGCATTCTACAAACAGTAGCAGTCATAAGCCATTAGATGAATTAGGCTGATTAATTCAGGTAGTGTAGTAATAAGAGTTGCTTGGACAGCAAAGTAGCCCAAAATATCACTTGCTTCCTCATAATTCCATGTCCTTCCACTAGTAGTTACATGGCTAAGTCCTCCTTACAAAAAGTAATCAATCTTCATCAACTTGACCGTTTCCCAGCTATACATCTTAATTAAAAACAATTGCTTCACTTTTCTTACCACACTTTGCAACATGTTATTTTTAAGGGATGGTGCTTACCAATATCTTCTTGATAGTTTTGGTGAACACTTCAATCAAACTAGCATTATTACCATTGTCCATGACATCAATCACTGAATTTCTTACCACCACCCACTGGATAACAGCAATATATCTTCTTAAAAATTAGATGATCTCATGCTATAACCTAACACAAGCAATAAACCTAATTAAATCAGTTGCACAATCCTGAACCGCGTATTAAATGAAACTGATTGGTACTACACAAACAGAGGAGGGGCATATCTTGTCTGAAAGGACTGATTAAAAATAACAGCCCCACAAATTATTGACTGAGAAGCATGAGGTTGTGAAACAGCAGAGAAGCAAGCTATTTCGGGTCTATATTATGTCCTCGAAAACTGAATTTGCTGAACAGTATACATCGGAAATGCAGTTCAGTGAACTGATAATAGTGAAATCGCGGTACAGTGAGGATTGGAAAATTTGCCCTTTCCTCACTGTAGTGTGATCTCGGAGTTGGTATATATAATTAGCGGGGGGTGCGGGGGGCACAGCCCTCCACAAGAGCGAATTCATTGAACTGCATTTCCGAAGTAGATGCAGTTCGGCGAATTCACTTTTCGATAGGATAATATAGACCCACTATTTCATCACAGAAGGGATTCAAATAGAGACAAAGGTTACTAATAACAGCACCACGATAGTTGATGTCCATTGCCAAACCATGCCAAGATGTAGCACAAGTTCTTGAACTGCAGAACAAAAAAAAATAAATAAATAAAAAATGAGCTGAAAGCAACCACAATGATGGCTGTCAATGAACTTACATGGCTTTATATGTTTGTTAGATATGTGTTGGTGGACACAAAGAAGTCCCTGTCAAAATGATCAAAGATTTGTCAACATACATTCCACCTCAGAGTATTCAGAAAGCAAATATATAAATTTAGTACTAGTTATACATGAAAATGCTTTCTGTAAATTCTAAATAGAGTAGTACAACAAAATGTAATGAATGAATTCTGTGTACTGATATCCTTTTGGCATGAGCTCATAAGGGCATCATAAGTTAATATGTGGGCACTCATCAATGTTTGACTTGAAGGATTCTTAACTACTAGCATGTCTTATAACAGATGGCAATGATTTATTGCACTTTTTAAGGCAGAAAGCAAGCATGCTTAACTAACTAGTAGCAGGTCTAACTGTTGTTATTAAGCGCTGGTTTCATTCTTGTGTATTGAGTGCATGTCAGGCTAGATCAGGACTTGTCTTTGCATTGGGACAGTTCCAGGCCAGACAGCTCCAAGTTAAGGGTCTAAGAATTCCAAAGTTTCTGTTTTCTGTGATTTTTTAAATTACTGTCGCACTGTAATATAGTTTCATTAGACAGACAAAGATAAGTGGTTTCATTTCTTGATCTAATACAGTGATGGCGGAACTTGTGTGCCAGGAGCTTTTGAAACGCCAAACCCAAAATAATTCAGTGCACTTCACATGAGCAACGAATGCCAAAGCAGTGTCTTTGGCAATTTGGGTGTTGGTGATCGCTGACATGTCACCCAAAACATTGTGGCGTGTGTCATCTTTGACAAGTGTGTCACAGGTTTGCCATCACTGACTAATATTAGGTTCATTTTAACAGTCTGTATCTGCTTCAACTAAGGTCTTTAAGCCTATATTAGTAATTCCAGTACATAGCTGCACTGTATTTCACTGTTTAAAAAGTCTAACAGTGTGTATTAAACCATATTTTCATTATTATGTACCACTGGTTTGTCAGGTTAGTTCAGGACTAGTTTTGGCATTAAGGCAGTTCCAAGCTAGACAAAGCTAAGGGTCTAAGAATTCCAAAGTTGCTGTATGCTGTGATTTTTAATTACTGCTGTAATAGTTGCATTAGAAAGAGAAAAACAGATAAGTGTTTTCATTTCTTGATCTGATTTTAAATTAATTGCAACAGTCTGTATCTGCTTTAGCTTAGATCTTTAAGCCTATATTAGTAATTCCAGTATACAGCTGCACTGCTGTTCAAGTGGCCTAACTGTTGGTATTAAACCCTAGTTTGCTCAGTAGCTAAGAGCAGCAATGAATCTACAAATGACTTATCCATCCTGCAGGAAGGCTTGTTCTGAAAAAATCTGGTGTCAAAATCATGAACTGAAGCTAGATGCCACAAATGCATTACTTGCATCATATGGGAAGTCATCTACCCCAGGAAACTACCACACTGACAATACAGCCCAAAGAGTTGACCCAGTTGTTCAGGATTTAGGAACATTTGTGGACAGTGACTTAACTTTTGACCAATGTGTCTGTTGTTGCAAGAAAAGTCCTCCTATATTGCATAGCTTATAAACATAGGGATTGTATCTAGATTTAAGGATGTCATTGTCCCCCTTTACTCAGCTCTCATTAGCCCAGTCATTGAATATGCCTTCTTTGGCATGTATCTGTCCAGACACATGCAACAACCGTAATGCCCACAGAGATACCTTACTAAAAGGATACAAGGCCTAAACAGCATGTCCCACATGGACTGACTCAAAGCCCTGTCACTATACAGACTGCTAAGAGGTGACCTGTGCCTGGCATACAAGGCATCATCTGACCCATTACTGATGCAGTTACTGCACATTATTAAGTCAAATGGCATTAAAAATACTCAATCTAGGGATCTAAACGTGTTCTGCAACATAAACAGAACTGTTTGGAGGGACAGGTATATCTTGCAGAGGATACCTCTGACTCCCCACCCACACAAAACAAAGTTCATCCCTGTCCATATTCAAGATCAACTTATATCTATGGATGGGAAACAGAAAATCTAGCTCAGAACTGCCCCCCTGTACTATTAATAGACAGGAGCAGCTCATAAATGCTTTATCCTATGCATGAGCTCCCTCAAATTACATATGGTATGATCCCAGTTATTCTCATTAGAGGTAATGACCATGGGATGGGTAAGGCTGATCTATAACCAAATGGGTTAGGTTATTTTCAGCACAAAAAGGGAAATTAGCTAGGCTTAAAATGGCCTACAAGGGCAGCTAGCCTACTACTTACCTATGAATGTATGCATATCCACACTGAAAGTATCTGGGTGCAGCATGGGGAGTTGTGTCTCACAGAACAAGTGGTCTCTGTGACAACTGCCATTTCAGAAGGTTTATGATAGGAAGTCTGTTTTCAGTACACAATATAATGCAATACAATACATACTTTAGGCACAACTGCATGACTACAGAATCATACACCAATGCACTGTACGAACACATACACAAATGCGTGGATCTCGCCATACCCAATAGAAGCAAGATGCACTCCTCCAAAAACAGGAAGCCAATCTGTTGATCCCCTCCCATAAACATACTCTACAACAGAAGGAGGAAACTGATGTGGAATAAGGTGAAGTCCCAACACTGGAAAAACTCCCTTATCAGCCTCAAGTTGAGATACCTCATTAAATCCTCTAAAGCTAGCTATGAAAACAGAATTGCAGCAGATAGTAAAGACAACCACAAGGCCTTCTATAGTTATGTAAAGAATCTCCACGGCAATACCCAGATTTGCTCTGAGCTACTGCACAATGGTACCTCCTATACTAAGCCAACAGATGTTGCCAATATACTGGCCGATAGATTCAGTGCCAACTTTACCCCTACCCCCAAAGGACCAATCACAATACCAGTAGATTGCCAAACACCCAGTATTACTGCTGCACAGCTTAAAACAGCACTGTTGAAGGCCAAGAATACAGCTTCTACGGGACCTGACAATATCCCTGGTTGTGTTCTATATGAACTACAGAGTGAACTGGCACCTCACCTGTGTGCCCTGTTCAATCACAGCCTCACCACAGACTTTGTCCCTACCAAATGGTGCACTGCTACAGTCATCCCTCTCCACAAAGGAGGAGTGACTACAGACCTGGGAACTATCGCCCCATTAGCTTGACGAGTCTGATATGCAAAGCTATGGAACCCATCATCATGGACCTAATAAACAAGGATATAGGGCATCTCCAAACTCTGGATCCCACACAGTTTGATTTTGTGAAGGGTAGATCATGCCTGCTCAACTTGGTCGACTTCTTTGAGTCAGCCACCAGAGCTGTGGATGAAGGCAAGGTGGTTCATACAGCCTACCTTGTTCTGGCCACGGCTTTTGATACCATTCCCCACTCAGGAATCAGAAAAACTCAATAAGCTTGGCATCAA
Source organism: Protopterus annectens (assembly GCF_019279795.1). NCBI lineage: Eukaryota > Metazoa > Chordata > Ceratodontiformes > Protopteridae > Protopterus > Protopterus annectens. The sequence goes on from NC_056741.1 coordinate 1,553,605,011, forward strand.
CCCCTATATCACTAAGTGGGTTCAGACTGGCTCACAGATAGACCCCACAGTGTGAAAGTAGCTGACTCCAAGTCAGACTGCTGACTAGTCACGAGTGGAGTCCCACGGAGTTCAGTCATGGGTCCTCTCCTGTTTGGTATCTACTTCTCTGAAGTCCAGGCCAACACGAAGGGACTCTGGTTGACAAAGTTCACAGACAATTGCAAGTTGTGAGCTATTATTAACTCCCCAAGTGATGCTGACATCCTACAGAATGACCTCACTGAGACCAACGACTGGTGTCAGAACCATAGCCTTAAGCTCAATGCCAAAAAATGTGTTGTTATCCCCTTTGGGGAAAACCCAGTTCCCATGAATTACCACATTGATGGTAGTCTACCAAACACAGATGGCGTTATAAGAGATCTGGGAACACAGGTTGACAGCAACCTCTCTTTTGATCACCACATTGCCACTGTGATCAGAAAGTCCTTCTATGTGGCGCATCTCATTATTAAGAGTTTTGCATCCAGGAAGAAAGAGGTCATTGTCTTCCTCTACTCTTTCCTCATTAGGCCAATCATCGAGTACAATGCCCCATTTGGCATGTACCTCACTAGACATATGCAACAACTGGAGAGACCACAAATGTACCTCACAAAGAGGATCCTAGGCCTTATACACTTGTCCTATATGGACAGACTCAAAAAACTCCAACTATTCTCTGTCTCATATCCTCTACTTAGAGGCGATCTCTGCTTGACTTACAAAGCAATTGACTGACCCATCTCTGTTAGAAATGCTACTACCTTTAAAGAAATCCCAATCACTCCACACCACACGTTCCAGAGACCTCAACCTCATTACCAGAATTAACAGAACATGCTGGAGGGACAGGTTCACAACCCAGAGACTCCCCATGCTATGGAACCGACTTCCCATACATGTCAAGCAGAGCACCTCGCTGACACTCTTCAAGAGAAATCTTGATGAGTGGATGGGAAACATAAAATTTACCCCAGGGATAACTCCAGTGGCTCTACTCGACACAGACACTGGGAACTAAGGTTGTGTGGCACTATGCTAGGGTAATCCTATGGCTAGGCTTGTAAAGGCCTCAGGGCCATTGGCCTAGTACACACCTATGAACTACTAATTTATTTGCCTATTCTTTGTAAAAAGCTGAACCATAAAAATTAACCCCCACCCTAGTACCAAAAGATATTAAACTTTCAGTGTGCCTTATTTTAGCTGGTAAAGAATGCTAATTGCCCAAAAAGCTTTCAGAAAATCAGTGTTGTTGTTGTTATTATGCTATTTTTACAGAAAGTCCTCAACAATCTTAACTAAGTCTAAATTCTCTCTCTTTTTAGCCACACAAAAAGGGTTCTCTATAGCCTTATACACTAAGATCAAGGTCTCTTGTGTAAGTTCATTGAAAGCAAGGCCAAAATTCATAAAGCCTGTCTTCATCTGACAGCATATCAAAGTTCACTAATTATTTTTTTAACCTTATTTATATCCCCTCAAATATTTTTTTCTGAAGGGGAGATGCAAAGCTGTTACTTTCCTAAATTTTAAGTCTAATTAAGGTGAAATAGATCATGTAAATCACCTCAGGCTTTCTTGATTTAATAAACTTCCCAACACAGCCAAAAATCTTATTAGAGTCCTTCACTACACTGTCAATATTATTATTAAAGCCATGTATTTTCTACATATATACTCCTAAGTCAGTAAATATATGTATTTTATCTCTCTTTTGTCTCCAGTTTTATACAATTAATGCAGATGAGACAGGCTAGAGTCCATCTGGTTGGTTTTATCAATATTTATTGCAATACCATTTGCTCCTGCCCAAATTCTCAAATCCAGTGAGAAAGACTGAAGTTTTCCTTGGTCATCCAATGTTATGCCATTCTTCACAAGCTTCAGGTTGTCAACATAAAGGCACTAAATGACATATGAAGGTGTTATAATGTCTGAAATACACAAAATAACAAATATGGATGCAATATTGGTTCATGCTGTACCCTTGACCACAGCCCATATTTTTTCCATGACATGTCCTGTATTCTTTTGCCACTGTTTATTAGTTCACTTATCCATCTCACAAGGATGTACTGAGGTGCTTATCTTAATCATTGTTTTAAGTACTATGTTATGGTTAACCTTGTCAAAAGACACAGTGAAGTCTGAATTTTCTGTTTAACACCTATAATGATATTAAAAAATGATTACAGGTTCTGCCAGATCAGTCATTTATATATGTAGGTGAATATTATATAAATCAATATTTTCTAATTCTTCATGAAAATTTTTTTAAATCAGTAACTGCATGGTCTTTCCTGATTTGGACAATATGCAATTTCTCTATATCTCCTAGTGTTATCACACCGACATTTCACTTTGTAATCTGGTGTTATAACAGCAAATTTTCAATCATCCCCTTCTCTGTAACATTTTATAACAAGATGTAAAAATAATTTTAGTGGTAATGCCAAAAATTATAAGTTATGTACTCACTATAACTAGGCATCTGTGTTGCCCATTTTCATTCTTTCTCACTTATGGGTTCAGATCTGATCCTCGGATCCAACTCATCTGCATAATACAGACTTCGGATCCAACTCTCGAGCTCCTCCTTCTAAATGCCCCCACTCCATCCCCATTACCTCAGATAGAGTTTTCTGCTCTATCACCTAATAATAGATGAGGAACAGAAATAGAAGATAAAAGAGAGAGGGCTCAAACCCAGAAATGTGGACCCCAAACTCAGTAAAATAGGTTCTTCCAGAAGAAAAAGGATGGGGGATGGATGGGAGGGGAGTTGAGGAAGAATGAAAATGGACAACACAGATGCCTAGTTATGGTGAGTACATAAGTTATAAATCTGATGTTGTTCTTTTCTTTCTTCCTCACTTACGGGACAAAGTCCCCAGCTACATTCACCTTGGGTGGCTTTCATGGAAGGATATTCCGGAGTATTGCCGAACCAAAAGAAGCTCATTTCTAGATAGGATGTCCAGTTTGTAATTTGAGACAAATGTATGAGCCTTGGACCATGTGGCTGCTGCACAAATGTCATCAATAAATGTCCTTGACCAAAAGTCTGATGATGTAGCCATACATCTAGTGGTGTGAGCTTCGGGAGGCTTTGGCAATGTCATACCTTTTGTAGAGTAAATCAATGAGATGCAGTCTATATTCCATTTAGCTAGGGTGACTTCAGAAACTGACTGGCCTAGGCTATTTGGCAAGAAAGATACAAAAAGGCTGGAATGACTTTCTAAATTATTTTGTCCTATGCAGGTAAAAACGTAATTGCCTGTGTATGTCAAGGAGGTGTAGCATGTACTCTCCTTAGTTTGCAAAATTTAGAGAGAAAACTGGCAAGTGAATGGACTGATTAATGCTATTTTCAGAAGCTACCTTAGGTAAAAAAGAAAGGTTAGTCCACAGAGAAAATATATCTTTGTGGAAAATAATGTAAGGAGTTTTTGCTGAAAGAGTATGGAGTTCAGAAATTATTTTTGCTGAAGTTATACCTACCAAGAAAGTTGTCTTCCATGACAGACATTTTAGGTCAGATTTGTCTGAAGGTTCAAAGGGTTTTTGTGTCAAACCCTCAATTACTACAGTAAGATCCCAAGGTGGTAAGTGATGATCTATTAAAGGTCATAACAGAAAAATGCCTTTCATAAAAGCTTTACATAATCTAGAGGAAGCTAAGAAAAAAGATGTATTCCCTGTGTGGAAACTTGAAATCACTGCCAAGTGAAGTTTAATCATACAGAAGCTAACACCATCTTTGAAAAGAGATGTAAAAAATTGAAGAATAGCCAAAACCGGTTCAGAAAAAGGGACAGTGTCTTTATCTGATGCCCAAATAGAGAACCTTTTCCACTTGCTTCTATACACTTTTTTGGTAGAATCTTTTTGAGAAGCCAAAATAATGTCACAGACTGGGGAATAAAGCCTGGACTGCCTAACTATTACCGGAAGTGGAGAAACCGTGTTGTCAAATTTAGGGCCTGAATGTTGGGGTGTTGAATCCCCAATGGATGACAGACAAAATCATGAGTAGGTTCCAGTATCCATGGAAGATAGTGAAAATAAAATTGTAGAAAGGGGAACCATACTTGCCAAGGCCAGAGGGGGGCAATGAGAATTACTGAGCTCTTCAGCCTGCTTGCTTTCTGCAAAAAAACTTGGAATCATGGGAAGAGGAGGATAAGCATAAAAGCGATCCGAGGGTCAAGCATGAAGAGGAGCATCTCTCAGTGACTCCCCCTGAGGGGGGATCAGAGTGAAGTACTTGCTGCACTTGTTGTTGAAAGGAGAGGCAAACAGGTCACAGCAAGGTTGGTAATGTACTATTTGGTTCCAAACCTAAGATAGTATTTAGGAAAGACAAAATGTTTTAAAAGTTTACTGGAAAGGAATTTGGGTAAACTTAGTACCAATAGAACAAAAGGTATGTACAAATGCAACCACTGTAACTACTGTCAACATATACTCTGTTGTGAGTCTTTTTTCATCAAAGACAAGAAATACGAGGTGAAAAAATATTTTAATTGTTCATCCAGGGGAGTGGTTATGGTGCACTTTGCCAGCATTTTACATTGGGAAGACTGGTCGAGCCTTGAAAGAGAGAATATATGAACACCTCAATGAAATCAAGAAAGGGAAAACAATGCACTGTACAGACATATTTCTGCTTATCCTGGTCATCTTTTTAAATTTGTGGTGATTGATTTCTTGGAACCAGATCCAAGGGGCTTTCACACTGACGAACATCTTCTCAAGAAAGAGTTTATATGGATTCTTGTGTGTGATGCCCTTACCCCCCTTGGTTTGAATGAATGTTGTTCTATTACATCTATATTAAAGCTAAAAAGTCTTGAGGGCTGATTATGCCATGTTACTCATACATTTGTCGCTGTAACACTGTTTTTTTTACTATTCCTATTCTAAATATTATTTTCATTTTTATTTCTATTTTTGTTTCACTTATGTTCATTGCTCATTTTTTATGCAATTTTAACTGACATTCTCAATTTTTGTTGAAGGTTCATAACTAATGTGTACTAAACTAAAGTTGAGTCATGTGAATGTTTGATCACATGTTAATCACATGATGTATTAGGATTATTTAAGGTTGGAGATAACCATGCCAAGCAGTTCTGAAGAAGTCTTTGCTAAAGACGAAAGCGCTTGACTGCATTTGGTCTGTTTTTGCTGTTAATAAATTGGATTTGTGATTTGGACTTTGGTTTGTGTGTTTCCTGGGCCTCTACCTTCACTGCTTGTGGTTCTTGGTTCTTTTCTTCTGAACTTGTTTATGACTTCTGGTATAGGTTCTGGGTCTCCCACCAATGATCTGGTCTCACAAATTCGAGTTGGAATAGGCAATTTGGCCTCTCTTCTGGAGAAACTCAAACGACAACTTCATGGCAGCAGTGGTTCCCCTGAAGGCATTTCTTCTCAGTTATCTCAATGTTCTGGGGCCCTTGCTGCCTGGTCTAACCAGCTGGAGCAGGAGGGAATATAATAGAACCATTCAACTGACAATTTATTGATTTTGATACTTGGAAAAATATTTTTGATTTTTCCTCTACCACACCGATATCTAATAATGTGGACCCTAAACATGAAATTATTGGGCAGCGTACCTTTGTTCAACAACTTAAGCTATTTGAAGAAAAATTGCTAGCTTTTAAGAACTAGACAATGCGTATTTACATGAGAATTTAAAGAGGGGTCTTATTCCCAAGGGTCTGCGTTTGTGCCGGTACCCTAATGGGGTGGTTCTGAATTCTGACTTTCACAAAGCCCTTCTTAATATTTTCAATAAGCCAGGCATGGACATCATTCACCTCATAGTACATGAAAATGGGGTGAAGTTGGATAAACTTTCTCGGGATCTTGACATCATTAATTGTAGTCTTACATCTGATGCTTTATTTGAACATTATTCCACAAATTATAACAATTTATTCAAGAAAATAGATGACATCTGTTGTGCCATTCAGAATAGGAAAAACAGAAAACTGCAAAGGGATTCTGAAGCATTTGCAAAGGGAACAGCATATACCCTGTCCCCTAGTGTCTCTGCACAAAACCAACCAATCATGACAGTGTATTCGGATGATGGATAGAGCAGTATTATAAATTCAGCTGAGGAGGACAGTGTGGTTCAACAGGAAGTAGTTTCAGAAACAGACCAGTCTCTGAGGCATTCTGAAGGACTGAAACACAAAGAAGGAAGGGCACAACGGAGATTTACAGCAAGAATTCAACTCTGGGGATAGAAATTCCATCTTTGAACATTTAAGAGCTCACCCCAAAACTGTTGGGACTTACTTTAGACATAAAAATAATAAAAATAACAATAAGGATTTGTGGTCAAAAAACTTCAAAGGGAAGAAAGACACCAGGAAGAGGAGCATTTATCAAACCAGGTAAGTATACCAGGACTTGTAGAACAGACTTATTGCTTCAGTGACACTGACTTTCATTCCACCATGTTTTTTTTTTTTTTTTATCAACACACCTCTGTAAGTCATTGTGTGTTTTATATTGTCAGTAACAATGATGCAGTGAGTAATGGTAATGATTGCAGTCAAGAAATTCCTGGTTGTGAGAATAATTGTGATATGAAGCATGCTGGTTGTTCTATTTTGAATGAGACATCCGCAAGTCTTATGTTTGGTAATAATACTGCTGACTACATTAAAATTTATTTTATAAAAAATGCTTATGACAATAATGTAAATAACCAAACACAAAGCACCAGTGGAGGAAATAAAGCCCAGTCCTTTCTTTAAAATCCAATTTAATGTCAAAAAGCACGACAAGTCAATCCAGCATAGCAAGATACCAACAAAAAACGAACTTCAAGGCACTAACGCTATGTCTCCACACTTGCGTTTTCGTTTAGTAACTTCCTCAGATGCAAATGAATACTAGTTACAGAGCACACCTCATTTTATATACATACATTAATTAAGCAATTTTATACAATCAACTTTAATTGATGATCATTAAAAAACCTTTTTACTAGTCATTTAAAACCATTTAAAACACAACTTACACATTCATCCACTTTGCTAATAAAAAACTTGTATTATATCAACATTATTAAATAAATTAAATTGAATTTAATATATTCATCCACATTTATTGCGTTTTAATCCTATATTATTGCTAATAATAACAATAAATACAAGACTGCTTTTAAAAATACATATAAAAATGCATTTGGTGTATAACATTATATTATAGCACCATCTAGTGTTGAAAGAAAATAATTTATTCTAAAAAATGCACTATATGACTTTCAGATAGTTAATACTATTATAAACTCAAAAGGCCTCTTTTTACAACTGTCAAAAATAATAGAGATGATAAAAAATAGAAAATTACAATAATTTCCAAGAATATCATTTTATGTTTTAACCATTTCCAGTAAATAAATGAAAGGCATTATTTCTTCATTCATAATTTCGCTGCCCTCATTTTTAATACTGGAGCCAAAGACACTGTATTATTCAAGCCAGGCGGATTATAGGACTCCAAATGGAGTTGCCATAACAACTCCTTGTATTCTATAGTGTCCTCCCAAGGACCCCCTCTGACATCTTTGTTCACCACCTCTAACACAAAGAAGGAGAAAACTGCCTCCTCACATTCAGTTTTATGTCTACAAAGAGCATTATTAAGGCAATTTGTTTTTATGTCGTAATTATGTTCATATATTCGATTTCTTAGCCTCCTTTCTGGTTTACCGACATAAAATGCTGCACATTTTTTACACATACTCAAATAAACTATACCACTAGTTTGACAATTGGCAAAGTGGTTACTCTTAATCAATATGTCCCTACTATTAATATATACTGTATCCTTAGCACATATAAAGGGACATTGAGAGCAACCTCCACATTTAAATGTGCCTACTCTTCCTTTCTTTGGTCTATCCATCTTTCCTTTAACCTCAAAAAAATTCTTTAGGTTTTTGCCTTTCCTATATGTACATTTTAAAAGTGCAGTGGTGCAGTGGGCAGCACAGTGGTGCAGTGGTTAACACTGTCACCTCACAGCAAGAGGTTCTCTGGTTCGATTCTCGGCTGGGGTGCCTTCTGTGTGGAGTTTGCATGTTCTCCCTGTGTTCACGTGGGTTTCCTCCGGGTACTCCGGTTTCCTCCCACATTCCAAAGACATGCATCTGGAGCATTTCTCCCCAGGCCTCCGCTGAAAACAGGCTCTGTGGAACCTAGTCGGACTTTCCCGGTCAACAAATGATAAATAAAAATAAAATAAACAATTAAGGTCCGAAATTTCACCAAATTTTTGCCATTCATCTTCTACCAAATTTCTAATTAAAGTTGCCTCCCCACTAAAATCCAATACAAAGTTGTTATAACCCTCGAATTGGTCATTCTTGTTGTCCACCTTCTGCCCTTCTTCTTTTCCTAAAATGGGCTGATATTTATCCAGCCTTCCTTTAACTACCTGATCTTCTATTTCCTTAATTAACCTGTCAGGGTAGCCTCTATCTAGGAACATTTTACGTAGTCTTCCACATTCCTCTTCAAAATCAATCTCTCTAGAAGTCATTCTGCTACCCCTGACATATTGTCCCTTAATTATACCCTTCTTATGGTGGTGGGGATGGGCACTGTCATACGCTAGAAATTAATTAGAATAACTTTCCTTTCTAAACACCTTTGAAAAAAAATCACCCTCTCCTTTGCCTACAAAAATATCCAAATATTTTAGACTTTCTTTGCTCTGAGAAAAGGTGAAGGAGAGAAAATTGGTAGTTCTGGATATGTACTCCATAAAAGATGTAAACTCTGCATCAGTCCCAACCCATAAAAGACAGATATCATCTAGATATCGCTTATACAGCTTCCAACAAACCTTAAACTGAGAATTCAAAATGTATTTTTGTTCCCATGCTGCCAAAATAATATTTGCATATATGGGTGCGCACCGGGCACCCATCGCAACACCCTTAATCTGTTTAAAAAACTCTCCTTCGTAATGCAGGTAATTATTGTTTAAGACCAAGTCCATTAAGGTCAGAATCAAACGAAATTCATTGTGGGAAAATTTTCCATAATTGATCAAGGCCTCCTCAAACCACTCCATACCCTCCTTATAGGGGATGGACAAAAAGAGGTCAACTATATCCAATGTAATAAAAGTTATATTCTCCTCAAAAAGATCTTTCTTTAAGTTACACAAGAGGTCCCAAGAATCCTTTACAATACCAACACCCTCATTCAGAACTTCTTTTAATTTATTGTCTAGCCATTTTGCTATAGGGGCTGTCACTGACCCTTCTGATGACACTATGGGTCTCATAGGTGGATTTGTAACATTCTTATGAACCTTCGGTACACCAAATATATTAGGGACTTTAGGTTTTTCGACATACAGAAATCTAAAGGTGTTCACATCTATTGACCCCTCTAATACTAGATCATTCAATGCCACAAACACCTTTTTGTTGCCAATATTAATTTCATTTAGAGAGGATCTCATGTAGCGCTCTTCATTGTCTAACACCTCTAACATTTGGCTTCATAATATACTTGGTCCATAATAATGGTTCCCCCTCCTTTATCCGGTTTAAGTATTCTTATTGTGGGGTCTCGAGTTAATTGTTGTAATAGATCATTTTCATCCTTGGTTATATTAGGATCCACCCAATTGTTGGATAATTCCTTCCTAATTTTTTTTCTCCATCATTACTTCGAAGTTTTTTAATTGCTGATTTAAAGGTGGATTATAAATACTTCTTTTCTTTAAGGTACTCACATTGGTGCTGCTTTCATTTTGCCCTTGAAACATGAGGTCTAGGTTTTTCTTTCTAATAAACAATTTTAAATCAATCAACACTTTGCTAAGGTCAGCCTTTCTGTTAGGAACAAATTTTAAGCCCTTAGTAAATAATCGAAAGAAAACTTCAGTAATTGCTAAACCACTATAATTGTAAATACTATAGTCATTTAATTTCCATACTACACCTTCATTTATTATTCCTTTCACCAAGGGTTCACATCCATCACCCTTATTGTGATACCTTACCATTGTTTGTATGCCCTATTCCTGTACTGGTACTGTTGCTGTTGTGTCCCCCCCCCCCCCCGATAGTTTTTTTGGAAATTTTTCTGGTAGTTATTTCTAATTCTTTCAGACCTCCTTAATTCTGGAAACTCCTGGCCATCACTTATTTCCCCATTGTCCATCATTTCATTAAGAATTAACTCCTCATTCATGTTGTCCTGGTTGTAAGCTACATTGTAGTTTTGGGGAAAAAAATCCCTGGGTTTGGGATAGTTGTTTTTTTCTTTATATTCCAAAATATCTCTGTCCAGTTTCCTACATTTTCTCTCAAATACATTGCCCATACTTTTCTCAATACTTTTCAATGTTGTCTGATATTTTAACTGGTTTTCCTCCACAGAAAAAAAGTAGGTCTTTAATAATACAAGCATTTACCTCATTTAATCTTATATTCAGACCCTCCATTACCCTTATATTTTCCTTAATAATAGCTTTCAAAATCTCTAAACCACACTTGTCAAAAATATTTAACAGTTCCTGGTGAAATTTACTTCCTGCCCTGACCTTGTTAGGGTATTTGCATACCCTTAAACCTTTTGGCACAATATTTAAATTTATACATTCATTCAAATATGCATTCTCTAGCTCCAAACTTTTAAATCTAAATAACATGTCATCAAATAACTTCATGTTATGTTTGAAAGTTAAATTAACTTCTTTAACATTTACTTTTTGTGCATTTTTCAAGTTAAAACTGTATTTAAAATTTGAAACATTATCAAAGTCCGTTTGATATTGATTGGGATCCTGTATATTGTCCCCGTTGCTGTTACCTGCAGCCCTGTTGCTCACTACTGCTTCGCTGTAGCCTTTCAAAAAAGTCCTAGTGTTTTTCTGTCTCACCACTCTATTGTCATCATCTCGCACATTGGTAAGTGGTATAGCTTCTTCGTCCAGGTTGGACCTGAAAATAGCTGGTATTCCCAAATCAGTTTGAGTCCTTTCGCTGTTCACAAAGGCGCCAAGCTCCGAATCGCGTTCAGACGGGCTACTGCTATTCACCCTCAAACCCTTCCTTTCCCTCCTAGGGAGAGCTTCCTGGTTATAATAATAATGTAAATAAGTCAGAATGTTCCTTTACACACAATACGAGTACTGGTAATTTTAGTACCAAAAAAGAAGGGAATGATCTTTTTTAAGAATACAGCATCCATGGGACCAGATGACATCCCGGGCTGTGTACAACATGAAGTACAAAATGAACTGGCACTTCACCTAAGTGTCATGTTTAATCATAGCCTCACCTCAGGCTTCGTGCCCACTGAGTGGCGCACAACTACAGTTATCCAACTCCTGGGAACTACTGTCCCATCAGTCTGATGAGCCTGATCTGCAAGGGCATGGAACGCATTATCATGGAACTTATAAACAAAGACATTGGCAACCTTCAAACACTGGACCCCACCCAGTCTGGGTTCTTGAAGGGCCGATCTTGTCTCCTGAACCTGATTGACTTCTTCAAATCAGTCTCCAGAGCTGTGGACGAGGGTAAGGAGGTCCATACAGCCTATCTGGACCTCGCCAAGGCCTTCGAAACCATCCCCCACTCTGGAATCACAGATAAACTTACTAAGCTGGGCATAAATCCCTACGTCACTCGATGGGTTGCCAATTGGCTTACTGACAGAACCCAGATTGTAAAAGTAGCCGACTCTAAATCCAGCTCCAGACAAGTGACAGGTGGAGTACCTCAGTGTTCAGTCCTGGGACTGCTCTTGTTTGGCATCTACATCTCTGAAGTACAGGTCAACACTAAGGAACTCTGGCTAACAAAGTTCACATATGACTGTAAACTGGGAGCCATTATTGAATCCCCAAATGATGTGGATATTTTACAAAAGGGCCTTGCAGAAACAGATACTTGGTGCCAGAGCCATCGGCTCAAGCTTAATGCCAAGAAATGTATAGTTATCCCCTTTGGGAAAAACCATGTACCCATGAATTACCACATAGGCGGCAGTACACTAAACACCGAAAGTGTGATGAGAGACTTAGGGACACAGGTGGACAGTGGTCTCACCTTCGATAACCACATCACCACAACAGTCAGGAAATCCTTCTATGTGGCACACCTCATCACTAAGGGCTTTTCATCCAGAAAAAAGGAGGTCCTTGTATAACTCTACTCATCCCTCATTAGACCCATTATAGAGTACAATGCCCCATTTAGTATGGACCTCACAAGACATCTGCAACAGCTGGAAAGGCCACAGAAATACCTCACTAAAAAAATCACAGGCCTAAAGCAGATGCCCTATACTAACCGTCTAAAGAAACTCCGGATATACTCTGGCACATATCGTCTACTCAAGGGCGATCTCTGCTTAATATACAAGGCCATTTCAAAACCTGAGCTGTTTGACATGCTCCACTTAAAGAAATCCCAGTCCCTCAGAGCCACATGCTCCACGGATCTAAACCTTGTCATCACAATGAACAAAACATGATGGAGGGATAGGTTCCAGACCCAGAGACTCCCCATACTCTGGAATAGACTGCCCATACATGTCAAGCAGAGTGCCTCCTTGGCCCTCTTCAAAAGGAACCTTGACGATTGGATGGGAGATAGGAAATTCACCCCGGAGATCACGTCAGTCGCCCTGCTAGACAGGGGTCCAGGGAAGTAAATATTGTGGGAAGAAATATCCAGGGAATTCTTATGGCTAGGCTTGTATAGGCCCTAGGGCCGATAGCCTAGTACCAACCTATGAGCCTATGAATTACGACGCTTACAAAGATTTTTTTGATTCAGCAGCTACTAATGTAGCAAGCATGGGATTTGAAAGAGGTTACACTGACTTAAACAGTACAATTGGCTTTGATTGTTTTAAAACTATTGGTAACGATTTTACTGATGTTAACAATTGTTCTGATGGGACAATTATCAAGTTTGCACTATGATACACAACAAATGTTGATTACTTTATTATGTTTGGTAGACTCCATTTGGAATGATTCAGTTACATCATTTGTCAACAAGGAAGTTACCAGTGTTAAGTGTAATAACTTCAATCATCCTGGTAAGTCAGAGAATTTTGGACCTGACATTAACTGTACCCCAAATCATGAAAACAATTGTACTATGTCTGCTGTTATAACTGATAGTGGGGGTAGTGTATTAGAGGGGTTGGAAGATATTACTACACACGTTTTTTATATATGTTTGACAATTCTTGAATTTTTAATGACAGAACAGCCAGCACTGAAGGGGCTAAAACTGTGTCTTCTTATAATCAACCTATTCTTTCTTCTTCCTTTCCTACCCCCCACACCAACACAGGTTGAGGGGATCCTAACGGGAACCTATATCATTTAGTCATTCACCTACCTTTGATGATAATTCACATTTCAGTGAATCCAACAATGGAAATCTACTTTTGAATTGCTTCGGGCATGTTAGTGTGATGAGGGGAACAACAGTCATCAAAATACAGAATCCATTAACATTGAACTAGCTGCTGGTGAATTATGGTTTTTAGTAGCAGGGGATACAAATAGCAGTATGGAGGAAAATGACATAGGGCCTAGTTGAATCCAAAATTCTACTAAAGATTTTACAGTATATAATTTTTCCAGTGTCAACATTTCAACAGAACATGCTGATATTCTGAGTAAGGGTTTGAGTTTTGTACTCAGCAGGAAATTCAATCTAGCTGAAACACTCATAGATTTAAAATTATTCACTCGTAAGTTAAATTTAGCCCTTTGGTTTAAGTCGGCAGGTACTAACACTAGGGCCGACGTGAATACAGGTCTCAAGAAATCCAGTTCTTTCAACTCACCCTTAAATAATGGGCTAGTATTGTTCAAAAAACTTTGTGAAAGGGAAATTCGAAAACTTTGTTCAAGGCCCCAATACTCTAATGTAAATTATAAAGTCAACCTATCAGAGAATGAAACAAAACATTTTAGTGATCTTTGTATCAACAAAACAATCCAAATAAGGAAACCCAATAAAGGATGGGATATTGTCATCATGGATGTCAAGGATTATAACAATAAGATGTTTGAGCTCCTTTTTACTGAGAGGTATACACAGGTATCAAAAAATGAACTTAACATTGATTATTCTAAAATTGATGGTTGTTTATACGACATGGTCATGCAGGGACAAACTGACAAAAGCGCCAATGAATACCTATCCAATGAACAACCGGTGGTGGCAGGTATATTCAGTATACCGAAAATTCATAAAGACACATGAAACCCACCACTGAGACCGATTGTGGATGCAGGCAGGAGCAAAACTTTTTACATATTGAAATATGTGGATAATTTACTTCAGCCATCGACCAGTTGCATTACCCATATCTGTAAAGTCTCATGGGATTTTTTACCTAGAATAACAAATTTACAATTTGCACTGGGTTGTATACTTGTCACAATAGATGTACAAGATCTTTATTCGGTCATTCCACACAAAGAGGGACTTGATTGTGTGAAAAGTATGCTCTTTGACATAGGACTATTGAACAACAATGACACCAACAAGGCTATCACACTTGCAGAATTAGTCCTGAGCAACAACTTTCTATATTTTGAAGGACAACTATTCAAACAAATGAGTGGAGTGGTAATGGGTGCCTCATATGTCCTGAGCTGTGCCAACCTATTCATGGCATATTGGGAGAAACAATTTGTGTTCGATAGTATATCTGCTGACAGCTAGTCATTTTATATTAGGTACCTAGATGACATCTTTATCATTTAGACAGATTATTTGATGAAACTGAAAGATTTTCTAATGTACATCAATAATAGCACCCTTCTTAAATTTACCCACAACTTCGACAAGGACAAGATGGCATTTCTTGATATCCTAGTGTCAAAAAAAGGGTTGCTTTAGCTCCAACATTTTTCATAAAAAAACTTTTTCTAATTCTTATCTCCATGACAGTTGACATCCCAAATTTCAAAAAAGAGCAGTTGTCAAGGGACAACTAGTCCGACTTGCTCGGATGATATCTGATGATGCAGTATTTTTGGTGGAGATTGAAAACCTTTTGGATATGTTTACCCACAGAGGTTATCCACCAGATCTTTTGGTATCCATCGAAGATGAAGTATGTGACAAAAGGAGTAAGGGTCTGTACTGTCCCCTATTACCAAATCTGTGGTAACTCCTTTCATTCCTTATTTTCAGTAGGGCCATTGACCTCTGTTGATCATAATTCAGACAAGTTGTACGAATGAGCCTTGATTATTACTTTTTCTTTAAACACCTACCACGTTGTTGATGTGGTTAATCAGTTTTGGAGTACTGTTACTTCCATCAACAATGGTAATGTACTATTTGGTTCCAAACCTAAAATAGTATTTAGGAAAGACAAATGTTTTAAAAGTTTACTGGAAAGGAATTTGGGTAAACTTAGTACCAATAGACCAAAAGGTATGTACAAATGGGACCACTGTAACTACTGTCAACATATACTCTGTTGTGAGTCTTTTTTTCCATCAAAGACAAGAAATATGAGGTGAAAAAATATTTTAATTGTTCATCCAGAGGAGTGGTTTATGGTGCACTTCGCCAACAGTGTAAAGCATTTTGCATTAGCAAGACTGGTCGAGTCTTGAAAGAGAGAATGTATGGATATCTCAATGAAATCAAGAAAGGGAAGACAATTAACACACTGTACAGACATATTTCTGCTTATCCTGGTCACCTTTATAATTTGTGGTGATTGATTTCTTGGAACCAGATCCAAGGGGCTTTTCTTCTCAAGAAAGAGCCCATATGGATTCTTGTGTGTGACGCCCTTACCCCCTGATTTGAATGAATGTTGTTCTATTACACCTATATTAAAGCTAAACAGTCTTGAGGGCTGATTATGCCATGTTACTCATACATTTGCAGCTGTAACACTGAGTTTTTTACTATTCCTATTCTCAATATTATTTTAATTTTTATTTCTATTTTTATTGTTTCACTTATGTTCATTGCTATTTTTTTATGCAATTTTAACTGACATTCACCACAATTTTTGTTGAAGTTTCATAACTAATGTGTACTAAACTAAAGTTGAGTCATGTGAATGTTTGATCACATGTTGATCACATGATGTATTGGGATTACTTAAGGTTGGAGATAACCATACCAAGCAGTTCTGAAGAAGTCTTTGCTAAAGACAAAAGGACTTGACTGCATTTAGTCTGTTTTTGCCGTCAATCAATTGGATTTGTGGTTTGGACTTTGGTTTGTGTGGTTCCTGAGCCTCTACCTTCATTACAAGTGAATGGATTGGTTAAGGTTATTTTCAAAAGCTATCTTAGGTAAAAAAGAAATGTTAGTCCACAGAGAAAATATATATTTGTGGAAAATAATGTAAGGATTTTTTGCTGAAAGAGCCTGGAGTTCAGAAATTCTTTTTGCTGAAGTTATACCTACTAAGAAAATTGTCTTCCATGACAGACATTTTAAGTCAGATTTGTCTGAAGGTTCAAAGGGTTTTTGTGTCAAACCCTCAAGTACTACAGTAAGATCCCAAGGTGGTGAGTGATCTTCTATTGAAGGTCATAGCAAAAAAATGCCTTTCATAAACGCTTTACATAATCTAGAGGAAGCTAATAAAAAAGATGTATTCCCTGTGTGGAAATTTGAAATTGCTGCCAGCTGAAGTTTAATCATACAGAAACTAACACCATCTTTGAAATGAGATGTAAAAAACTGAAAAATAGCCAAAACTGGTGCAGAAAAAGGGTCAGTGTCTTTACCTGATGCCCAAATAGAGAACCTTTCCCACTTCCTTCTATAAACATTTTGGTAGAATTTTTTTGAAAAGCCAAAATAATGTCACAGACTGGGGAATAAAGCCTGGACTATCTAACCATTACCAGAAGAGGAGAAACCATGTTGTCAACTTTAGGGCCTGAATGTTGGGGTGTTGAATCCCCAATGGATGACAGATGAAATTGTGAGTAGGTTCCAGTATCCATGAAAGATAGCGAAGATAAGACTGTAGAAAGGTAAACCATACTTGCAGAGGCCAGAGGAGGGGCAATGAGGATTACTGAGCTCTTCAGCCTACTTGATTTCTGTAAAAAACTTAGAATCATGGGAAGTGGAGGATATGCATAAAAGCAATCCGAGGGCCAAGCGTGAAGAAGAGCATCTCTCTGTAACTCCCCCTGGGGGGATCAGAGTGAAGTACTTGCTGCACTTGTTGTTGAAAGCAGTGGCAAACAGGTCACAGCAAGGTTGGCTCCAATGCTTAAAAATCATATTCACTGACTGATTGAGAGACCACTCATGAGGCATCAGAATGAATCTGTTTAGTTTGTCTGCAAACATGTTGGTTTTCCCTGGGATGTGCCTCACAATAAGAAAGTCATCTGATGAGATCGCCGATTCCCAAAACCTCATGGCCTCTTTGCAAAGGGGGGGGGGGGAGTGGGTAAGATCAGGTTCCTCCTCGTTTGTTGATGTACCAGGCTGCATTCATGTTGTCGATTTAAACTGCAATAGTCCCCAAGGAAAGAACACCTTGGAATACCTGCAATGCTAGAAGGACTGCACACATCCCTAGGACACTGACACGCAACTTGGTATCTTGGAGGGGGCCATGTACCATGGACAGTTCTTCCCAAAAAATGCCCCCACCCCACCCCAATTGAGAAGTGTCCACAGTCATTGTTACTGTGGCTACTGGGTTTTCAAGTACAAAAGGTCTGCCCAGAAAATGATCATCCGAATGTATCCATCAGCAAATGTGTTGCTTGCAAAGAGGGGTGAGCTTTACTTGAAAAGACAAGGGTTGATGCAGAATGGGTCACTGTACAACCAGAGTCTACTGGAGAACTCACATCAAGAAATGCTCTAAAGGTAGTAGTACTATGGCAGCTGCCATTGATCCCAGAGTTTGAAGCACTAATCTTGCTGGGGAAGATGAATGAGAGAGGATAGCCTGAACCTGATTCCTGATAGAGATAATGCAATGGATAGGCAAGGATGGATGCTATTTGTGTAGCTGTATCTAAAACTGTCCTGATGAACTCCTGGCTCTGAACTGGCACAATTTTCGATTTGGTGAGATTTATCATAATGCCCAAAGAGTCAGAAATCTGGAGCAAATAGTCCCTGGTCTGTTGATGGTTGGATGGGGCAGTCAGAAGCCAGTTGTCTAGATGTAGAAATACCTGGAATCCCTTCAATCTCAAGTGAGCTGCAACTACTGCCATGCATTTGGTAAACAACCTGGGACTATGGTGAGTCCAAAGGCAGAGCTCTGAATTGGTAATATCTGGCTCCAATCCAAAAGCAGAGATGTCTTCTGGATTGTCTCTGTATTTTGATATGATAGTACATGTCCTGAAGATCTACAGAACACATCCAGTTGTCCTTGTGTGGAAAAGGTAGAATGGATTGAACTGTGATCATTCGAAACTTTGCTTTCTTTACATACTGGTTCAATTTGCTTAGATCCAAAATGGGTCTGAGGTCCCCTGTTTTCTTTGGCACTAACAAGAAGCATGAATAAGTTCCAAATCCTATTTGATCTGGAGGGACCTTTTGGATGACTTTTTTCCAAGCAGCATTTGAATTTCTTGTGTTGCGGCATTCCTCATCGAGAGGTTTCTTCCTTTGATGATGAGGAAGAAGGAAAAATGGTATGAAATAGCCTCCAGATATTATCCTTAACACCCATGATATTTGTCCAGGGGACTAGGGGCAAAAAGAATCAACCCCCAACTGACTCCAGAGAAGGGCAGCCGGGCAGCGCTTCAGGAGCACTGATAGGGCCTCCAAAAAAGAATCTGTAAAGCCCTGGTTTTCTGGGCCTCCTCTGCCTTTAGGGCAATGTCTGCCATTAAAATTTCCTCCTCTAACTCTGGAGAAATTCTCCCCATGGGAATCCTGGAATGGACCCAGAGATTTGCGGAATAAGAAGTTATGTACTCACCATAACGTTCCATCTGAGTAGGTATCTTCATTTGTCTGCAACCTTTGGGATATGGATCTGATCTCAGATCCGAGCCGGCAACTTCTACCACAGCATAGATCCGAGCTCCTAGCTCCTCCCTTTACCCATAATCCCCTGCCAACCCTGACTGACCTCAGATCAAGTTTGCCCCATATAACAACTTGCTAGTGTGTCCCGGAAGGGACTCATGTAAGACAACTCCTACTTAGAATCATATTGGTCAGGGGGAAGGCGGGTAGGATGGTTGCAGACAAATGAAGATACCTACTCAGATGGAATGTTATGGTGAGTACATAACTTCTTAATCTGAAGTAGGCACTTCATTTGTCAGCAGCCTTTGGGACAGAGTCCCTAGCTACCTGAATCTTGGGTGGCCTTCATGGAAGGATATTCCAGAGCACTGCAGAGCCAAAGGACGCCCTACCTCTGGAGAAAACATCCAGTTTGTAATGGCTGATAAAGGTATGGGATGAAGCCCAAGTGGCTGCGGAACAAATATCATCCAAGGGAACCCTAGATCTAAAAGCAGCCATTGTAGCAACGGCCCTAGTAGAATGAGCGCGGATCCCCTGAGGTGCAGGCCTTCCCGAACTCTGATATGCTAAGAGAATACAACTAGCTATCCATCGTGACAGGGTAACTTTAGAAACCGACTTGCCTAGGTTGGTTTTGGCAAAGGAGACAAAGAACTGGTCGGATTGTCTATGACCAGCCGTTCGATGAATATAAAAGCACAGTTGTCTGTGTACGTCCAAAGAATGCAGCTTATATTCTCCTTTGTTCTGATAGTTGGGGAAGAACACGGGAAGATTAATAGATTGATTAATGTTTGCTTCGGAAGATACCTTAGGCAGAAAAGACGGATTGATCCTGAGGTAAACTCTATCCTGATGGAAGGTCAAATACGGTGGTTTGACACAGAGAGCCTGAAGTTCAGAGACTCTTTTAGCTGAAGTAATGGCCACCAGAAAGGCCGTTTTCCAAGACAGGTATTTGAGATCAACCATGGCTGCCGGCTCGAAAGGGGGGCTTGTCAAGGCCTGTAGAATTAAAGATAAATCCCATGGGGGTACTACCTCCCTGACAGAAGGTCTGAGGAGGAAGGTACCCTTAAGGAAAGCTTTACAGAGCTTGGAGGTAATAAGAGGGCCAGACTCATGCCCTACATGATAGTGCGAAATCGCTGCTAGTTGCACCTTGACTGTAGAACAGTTAGCCCCCTGATGAAAAAGGGTAGTTAGAAAATCCAAAACCGATGTTAAAGGTGCTGTAAAAGGATCTAAATGACGGTGTTCAGCCCAGATGGAAAAGCGTTTCCACTTACTCCGATAGACCTTTCTGGTGGATGGCTTGTGTGCTGCTACTAGAATGGCTTTGACTGGTGAGGAGATTCCGGGAGTCCTTATCAGGAGTGGAACTGGAGCAACCAAGCTGTCAGCTTGAGGTTGACCAGGTTGTGGGTCGGAAGACCCAGGGGGTGAGTAATGAGATCCGGAAGGGGATCCAAAATCCAGGGCGGATGAATCAGGTGAGACCATAGGTATGGGAACCACGTCTGATGAGGCCAGAATGGGGCAATGAGGATCATCTTGCTCCCCAACTGACTGGCTTTCTGTAAAGGTTTTAGCATCAGGGGCAGTGGAGGGTAAGCGTAAAGAAGACCGGGAGGCCAAGCATGTACTAGAGAGTCTCTCGGGGACTCCCCCAGAGGGAGGGATTAGGGCGAAGTAACTGTTGCATTTGGTATTTGAGGGAGAGGCAAAAAGATCGCAACAGGGTTGCCCCCATTGGGCAAATATTCGCTCTGCTACTAGAGGATTGAGAGACCATTCGTATGGAGGATTGTACGACTGAGCCTGTCTGCTAGGATGTTGGACCGTCCAGGAATGTGCGTTGCAATGAGAAAGCGGATGGTAGATATCGCCCATTCCCACACTCTCATGGCCTCGCGACAAAGAGGATAAGACCTGGTTCCCCCTGTTTGTTGATGTACCAGACCACTGACATGTTGTCCGTATATACCGCGATCGTCCCAATCGGAAGAAGGTCGTGAAGTGTCTGCAACGTCAAAAGCAACGCCCTCATCTCTAGGACATTGATATGCAAGGAGGTCTCTATGTCATTCCACGTGCCTTGGACCATTCTGCCTGAATAATGCCCCCCCCCACCCCAGGCGAGAAGTGTCCGTGGTCACTGTGGCGATGGGAGGAGACATCGAGAATGGACGTCCCGTGTGGAGGCTCGGGGACTGGAGCCACCACACGAGCGACCTTCTGCAAGTCCTGTTTAGGGGAATGGGATGGTACAGAGGGTTGCGAGACAGGGACCATTGCACCTGAAGGGTCCACTGCAGGACCCTCATATTCAGACGGGCCAAGGGCAGCAGAGAAATTGCTGCTGCCATGGACCCTAGAGCCCTCAGGACCAATTCCGCCGGTGGAGCTTGAAGTTGGAGGATGGCCTGTACATGCAACCTCAGGTTCTGAAGCCGATCTGGAGTCAGGAAAGCAAGCATTAGTTTGGAATCCAGTCTCGCCCCTATGAAATCTATTACCTGTGTAGGAGCCAGAAAAGACATGGCCATGTTGACTGTCAATCCTAGACGTGAAGCAAGATTGAGGAAGTAATCCCTGCATGAACAGAGCAGATGCCTTGTAGGGGCGGTAAGGAGCCAGTCGTCCAGGTACGGAAAGACCTGAATTCCCTGGAGTCTCAGGTGGGCCGCTGTTGTCGCTAAGACTTTGGTGAACACCCTAGGGGCTGAGGTAAGACCGAAGGGGAGGGCCCTGAACTGAAAGTGACTGGCTCCCAGCCGGAAGCGGAGAAACTTCCTGGAGGGTCTGTCCACTAGAATGTGAGAGTATGCATTCTTGAAGTCTATGGAGAACATCCAATCATTCTCCCGTAACAGAGGGAGAATAGATTGCAGCGTGACCATCCGGAACTTTTCTTTGGGTACTGCCAGGTTCAAGAGAGAGAGGTTGAGGATGGGCCTCAAGTCCCCCATCTTTTTTGGCACCAGAAAGAACCTGGAGTAAAACCCTGATCCGAGCTGATCTGGGGGGACGGGTTGGATGGCTCTTTTTTGTAAAAGCTGCTGAATTTCTGTAGCAGCCGCCTCCCTCTGACTGGGTGGTACGTCGGAAGGCTTCTGGTTTTGGGGGTTACAATAAAGGGAATTTGGTAACCTCTGGATATGATGCGAAGCACCCAGCGATCTGTTGTTATGGACTCCCACATTGCTAGGTGCCTCGAAAAACGCCCCCCGACTGCCTCCAGAGTGGAGTAGCTGGGCAACCCCTCAGGGGTTCTGCGTGGGCCTCTCAGAGAAGGGTTCTCTGGACCCAAAATTCCTGGGACCCCCTCTGCCTCTAGGGCGGCGTCCTCCCTGTCCTCCTCTGCCACGAGAGGACTGGTTATCCGGAGCAGACTGGGATTGATGCGATTTCCGGAACCACATCTTCTTCTGACCCTTTTGGTTCTTGGAAAAGGACCTCTGGGGAGCAGAGAAGCGGACTCCGATGGCAGACAACGTCTTTCCATCTTTCTCGCTCTGGACTAAAGTGTCACGAATGGTTTTGCCAAACAGAGCAGAACCATCAAAGGGGGCATTCGCAAATGACGCCTTAAAGGGTTCCGAGAAGTCACAATGTCGGAGCCAGGCTTGTCGCTTCATGACCAGGCCGACTCCGCCAGCTCTAGCGGCTCCCTCAGTGGCGTGAGACAAAAGACGCATAGAGGTGTTAGAAATGGACCGTAGAGTGGACATTCGGGAGGAGTACAGTTGTTTGTCCCCTTCCAACATGGACTCTGGGGGGGAGGCAGCGTATTCTTTTATTAGATCCCGCTGCATCCGGATGACGTGTGCCATATAGTTCAGCGCCCTCATCGAGAAGGTTGCTGAATTGAAGGCCCGCTATCCAAGGTGGTCCATCGCATGAGACTCCTTGCTCAGTGGATGGACCGTGGGGCTCTCCTGAGCCAACTCTCTCTTGGTGGCTGCCGCCACCAACATGGCATCCACAGGGGGACCTCTGCTCCAATGGGTTCTCTTTGCGGGGGCACTCAAGATCCTGTCCGGACGCTTGGGGACTGGCTTTACAGTGTCCGACTCCCTCCAAGCCCTGGTGGCAATAAGGTCCACCAGGGGGTCGGGGGGGACACCCAAGAGGTAGATGGCCCTGCTTCGAATGCCTCTAGGAATACGGAGTCATCGGAGGAAGACTTGGGGGCAGACCAACCCCCCCCGATCCTAAGCATTTCCATGATGTCTCCAAAGGAGACATCCTCGGGGGGTGACCTTGGGGAGCCTTCCCCTTCATCTAAGTCTGTATCTTCCGTAAGGGACTCGGGGGAGTCCACGTGCCTCCTCTTACACTTAGACTTGTGAGGAACCTCCTCGGGGGGGGGGGGCTGTCCGAGGAAGTCTCACCAGCAATGTCATGTTCCGAAGGAACACCCAGAGGCGCTGAAGCAGGCTGCCCCAAAAGCCGGGTGATGGGAGCCTGGACCAGCTCAGAGGGAGTGCAGGGGGGAGCCGAAGCCAGGACCAGAGGTCCGGATGCACTCAACAGTGCCCTCTCCACCACAGCGAAAGCCGAGGGGGAGCCGCCCTCGATAGGATCCGAGAGTTGACTCCCACCCGGATCCGAAGCGGGGACTGGACCCGGGGCCGAGACCATCGGATCCGAAGGACCGACGTGCTCCAACAGGGACGGAGCCGAAGGCACATCGAATCCCTCAGATCCGAAGTTTGGCCCGCGGCTCCGAGAGGTCGGATCCAACAAACTCGAGGGAACAGTTGGAGCCGAAGTGCCCAGCACTGTCGGCTCCGACGCGGCTCAGCTCCAAATACACCGAACCCAGAAAATGGGTCGGAGAAGGAGCGATTGGAGCAAAGAATGGGGTCGAGCTCCCCCCCGGAGGGGGGGGGGAGGCAAGAGCACTCCCATCTGCAGCTGGGCCTGGATGAACCTCCTCATCATTCGGTCCATGTCTGCATCCGACATGCTATAAGTGGACCTCGAAGAGGCCACCGAGGCAGGCCTGGAGTGCCGCCTCGATGACCTCGATGAGGACCAGGTCACCCCCTCCTCGGGTCCCGGTGAGAAGCAAGGGGATCGGATCCGAGGAGGAGGCGTTCCAGAAGCCCTGGAGGGAGAAGCCCGTTTGGTGGGCGGGGCCGAGGAGGAGTCCTTGGCCCGCCGCTTATGGTGCTTCTCTCTCCGCTTGTCTTTCTTGGCCTCCCTCTCCTCCAGAGCCGAAGCGGGAGGTTGAGTCCCGACCGGAGGGAGGGAGGCAGGAGTGGCCGCCACCGAGGGCTGGATAGTGGCCACAGAAGTACCGGAGGCCGGAGCCGGATCTGGGGCAAAAGGCCCGCCAGAATCAGCTTCGACCTCTGGTCCTTAAGTGCCCTGGGGTTGAACGCCGTGCAAATCGCGCATCCAGAAGAGAGGTGTTCAACCCCAAGGCACCTAACACACCGAGTGTGGCCATCCGCCGGTGAAAGCTTATGGCCACACTCGGTGCACTTAGAAAAAATGGCTTTAGGGGCCTCTGACATTTTAAATAAAGGGAAAACACACTCACTAGGCCCCTACACACACCACACACACACACTACGACCAGCGAGGAAGGGAGGAGAAAAAGGATCACAAAAAATTAAATTTAGTTAGCTAAAAAAGGGCTATAGGGTACCTAACCAATCACTCTCACTCACAGCAAAAGAAAAAAGGAAGAAAACATAAATTTTTTTCCTCACAAAGTTTTGATCAACTAGGAGCTCAGGAACCTAGCTTGTAGCTTGAAGCGTGGCAAACTAGATCTGAGGTCAGTCAGGGTTGGCAGGGGATTATGGGTAAAGGGAGGAGCTAGGAGCTCGGATCTATGCTGTGGTAGAAGTTGCCGGCTCGGATCCGAGATCGGATCCATATCCCAAAGGTTGCTGACAAATGAAGTGCCTACTTCAGATCCACATTTTCTTACCGCCTCTCTGGTTTCTAGAGAAGGTTTGCTGATGGGTAGAAAACTTGATCCCTATGGCAGACAAGTCCTTCCATCTTTTTTGCTGCAGGTAAGCATCTCCTTTACTGATGACCCAAACAAGGAAGTGCCAATGAATGGGGTGTTAATAAAAGATGTCTTAAAAGGTTCCACAAAGTTGCATAGTCACATCCAGGTATATCTCCTTATGACAATGCCTGAGCCAGCTGTATGAGACATTAACCTCATCAAAGAATTTGATATGGATAAAAAAAGTGGCCAGTTGAGAGGATGTTCTCTTGAAATCCTCAGCAGACAAGGACTCTGAGAGAAAGAATTTAAAAGCTCTTCAGTCAAATCTCTCTGCAGTCTAGTAAAATGCACCCAGTAATCTTAGCTTCCCCAATCCATGCCCAGACAAGACATCTGAAGAAACTGCCACTATCTTCAATACCTATTTTATCGATTCAGTATCTAAGTGACTGAACCCTAACCCAAACTCCTCTACTACTAACATCTCCAACTTTTCTGAACCTACTCCTAATACTATCTCCTCAAATACCTTCTCCCTCAAACCTGTACCTATTGGCTACATCAAAACTCTACACTCTAAATTAAAACCACGCTCAGCATCAGCTGACTATATTCCTTCCACTTTTCTTCTAGTAGCAGCTTACTCTCTTGCTCTCCCTGTATATATCCTAATTAATCGCTCTATCTCTGAATCTAAAGTCCCTTCCATCTGGAAACAATGCTACACTCTACCTATACACAAAGGAGGTAACTCCTCTGATATCTCCAACTTTAGACCTATCGCTATCCTCTCCCCTCTCTCTAAAGTACTAGAAACATTTATTCATAAACAAGTTATGCAGTATCTAATATAGGAAAACCTGCTTACACCCACTCAACACGGCTTCAGACCCAAACAGAGCATCACTAGAGCTTTATTATCCTTCCTCAACACTGTCTCTATAGCCATGGATGACCATAAACGTATTTCTTGCCTATTCTTGGACCTCTCAAAAGCTTTTGACACTGTCTCACACACTCTTGTGCTGCACAAACTGCATAAAGTACAGTTGTAAACACTTACCATAAATGTAGATGTTCAAGTGTATTCACTGTTGCAATCATCACATTTAGGTTATCTGCCTTCAGGTAGTCCTCAGCCAGCCTGAATACCAGAGTCTTCAGATTTCTGCATCAGATGCTGTCGCTTCTTCCCTGACGTCAGGTTGTCAGGGGTATAAAACATGCAGCCAATGCCATTACATCAGTTTTTATTGCCCCAGATGTCAGGTGCCCCCACAACAGGAAGCAATTAAATGGTATGGTACACCCCCATCAAAAAGCAAATACACAAGGAAAAAAAAAAAAAAAAAAAAAATATATATATATATATATATATATATATATATATATATATATATATATACATATATATTACCAAACAAGAAGGAAAGGTAGAGCCAAAAGAAGTCAGGGGGCTGGAGGAGGGGTAACCAGGACTGCAACAGTGAATACACTCGAACATCTACATTTATGGTAAGTGTACACAACTGTACTATGTTCTTCATGTTTCACTGTTGCAGTCATCACATTTGGGTTGATTCCCAAAGCTAAAGAAGGGAGGAGGTAGATAAAGAGCATTAGGGCCAGCTATTAAGCTCTGCAAGACTGCTGTGGCAAATTCAGCTCTGGACTTAGAAAAGATAGGCAGGTGGTAATGCTTGGTGAAGGCATGTATAGAGCTCCAGGTAGCAGCTTCCAGGATGTCCCTGGTAGGGAGGGACTCCTCTGAGAAATGCCACAGAGGTAGATGCAGCCCTGGTGGAATGTGATCTTATCCCCAGTGGGGTAGGTTTTCCATGGTGCTTGTGGCAGAAATGAATGCAATGGGATATCCATTTGGAAATGGTTTGCTTTGAAATGGCCTTCCCCTCTGCCCCTGCAGTAAAGCCATCTATCAGCTGCTCAGATTTTCTGAGAGGGTTAGTCCTGTCCAAATAGAATCTAAGTTTTCTGTGCACGTCCAGAGAATGCAGTATTCATTCCCCTTTGTTTTGTGGATTAGGGAAAAAAGTAGGCAAATGAATGGACTGATTTAGGGCCACACTAGACACCACCTTGGGCATACAGGAGGGATTAGTCCTGACAGAAACCCTGTCCGCATGGAAGATAATGAAGGGTTCCGCTGCCATGAGGGCCTGTAATTCAGACACTCTTTTTGCTGAAGTGATGGCTAGAAGGAAGGCTGTTTTCCAAGAAAGGAATTTCAACTCTACTGTTGCAGCTGGCTCAAAGGGGGGAAGAGTGAGCTTTTCCAATACAAAGTTAAGGTCCCAGACTGGAGTGGGAGCTCTCCTGGGGGGTCTTAAATTTTTGGCCCCTCTAAGGAATTGTTTTAGCAAGGGGTGAGAGAAGAGGGGCGGCTCAGTATTATAATGTGCTGAAATGGCAGAAGCATGAATCTTGATTGACGAGAAGGATAGGCCCTTGTGAAGCATTTCTGTTAAGTACTCTAGAACATGAGGTAAGCTGGGCACCGTAGTGCCCATCCCCTGAGCCTGGCTCCAGGAACAGTATCTTTTCCACTTTTCAGCATAGGATTTTCTGGTACTAGGCTTTCTTGACTCCAGAATGACATCCAGCACCAGCTTACTGAGGGATGCTAGGGGTGAGCTCAAGGAATTAACCAGGCTGCAAGGTTCAGGATTTGAAGCTGAGGGTGCAGAATCTGGCCCCCCTGCTGGGACAGCAGGGAAGGGGTCTGAGGCAGGTGCCATGGTTGTAGCAGTGTCATACTGTGCAAGAGGGGGTACCAGTGCTGGCATGGCCAGTCTGGTGCAATCAGTATTGTCCTTGGCTTGTCCTGTTTGATCTTTAGTAGAACCTTCGAGAGGAGAGGCAGAGGGGGAAAGGCATAAACCAAGAGGCTTTCCCAGGTAAAGGACAGAGAATCCAATTTCCAAGCTTGACTGTGGGGAGTTCTTGTGCAGAATTTGTTCAATTGGTAGTTCTGAGGGGAGGCAAACAGGTCTACCTCTGGAGTCCCCCATTTGTTCCTCAAGAGGTTGAAAATTTTTGGTTCTCGTTTCCATTCGTGTGGGTCCATGAGATTTCTGCTTAAGTCATCTGCCAGTGAATTTAGTTTACCTGGCAGGAATTGTGCGTGTAGGTGTACTTGGTAGCTCAAGGCTGTGTTCCACAGAGCCATGGCTAGTCTGCAGAGAGGGTAGTTGTGGGTTCCCCCCTGCTTATTTATGTACCACATAATTGTGGTGTTGTCTGTCTTTACCAATAGTTGTCCTGGAAGAGTACGGTCTTTGAAGGCTGTCAGAGCATTCTGTACAGCTAACATTTCTTTCTGATTGATATGCAGGTGCATCTGTCTCTGCACTGCCCTGCCATGTGAGCCCCGCATGCATAGTCTGATGCATCTGTTGTTAGGGTTTGGGTGGCAGGGGTAGAATGAAAGGGAGTCCCTTGTGGTAGCAGGCCTCTGCCAACCAAAGGAACTCTGTCCTTAGACAAGGAATGATAGGAATCATTAATTCCAGGTCCTGAGAATGTTGACACTATAGACTTTTTAGATACCATTGGAATTTCCTCATATGCAGTCTTGCATATAGAATTAGCAGAATGCAACAGGCCATGAACCCCAGATCTTGCATTATTTTCCTTGCAGAGAGCTGGGTTTTTGTGGCCAATAGTTTGAAGTAGGTTGTCAAATAGATTTGTTTCTCCGGAGTGAGGAATGCCATCTGGGAAGTTGTGTTCTGCTCCCAGGAATACAATCTGTTGGCAGGGAACTAGGTGAGATTTCTTTTCATTGATGGTGTACCCCAGTGAGGTTAGACGTTTCTTTACAAATGCCAGGTATTGTAACAGCAAGTCTTGGCTTTTGCCTGAATCAGACAATCATCCAAGTATGGGTAAATTTGAGTATTTCTCTACTTGCAAAATGCAATGGCTGGAGTTATGTGAACACCCTGGGCACAGTAGATAAGCCAAAGGGAAGTGCAGAGAACTGAAAGTGCATGGAGCCCGCCCTGAAACGTAGATATTGTCTGCAGGATCCTCTTATTGGGATGTGCAGGTAAGCTTCCTTTAAGTCTAGGGTTGCCAGACAGGCATCCTTGGCTAGCATAGGAAGGCGCTGTTGAAGAGTTAGCATTTTGAATTGTGGAACCACCAGAAAGGTGTTGAGAATAGAGAGGTCCAGGATAGGACGCCAGGAGTTTTCTTTTCTGGGTACCAGAAAAAGTCTTGAATAAAAACCTTGTCCCCTTTGTTCTGCTGGGACAGGTTGAATAGCCCTGATACTGAGAAGAGAAAGAACCTGCTGTTGGGCCTCTGCCCACTGATTTGGGGGGAGGTCTGGCCAAACATTTGGGGTTGGTAGTGTGTGGAAGTGGAATCTGTATCCTTGGGAAACTATGTTCAAAACCCATTTGTCCTGGGTAATGAGTTTCCTGTTTTTTGCATGCAGGGCGAGCTTTCCTCCTAAGGGAGCAAGTAGTTGAGCAGGGCTTGGAAGGGTAAAGGTTAAGTCATTGTGCCATTTTTCTGTAGGGGGGTGGCTTACTACTCCCTGCTTTGCAAGTGGGAGCCCCCCACTGCTTAGATCTGTGTGTAGCCTGAGACTGAAGTCTTGGTGGTCTACTGTTCCTGGGTCTAGACTGAGAAGGCCTGGAAGGGACTGGAAAGGACCAGTTCTTTGAGGGCCAATGCCTACTAAATCTGGGAAGCTGTACTTGTAGGAAATCTGTAACAGTTTGCATAGATTTAGCTTTTTCCTCCATCCTTTTGAGGACTTCTTCTGCTTTGTTGCCAAAAGGTGGTCTTGGTTTAAGGGTGCATCCAGTAATTTAGCTTTAACATGATCTGGCAAGTTTTGTTCCTTAAGCCAAGCATGCCTTCTAAGTACAGACCCAGTGACAGCAGCCCTGCAAGATGCTTCTAAAGCATCAAAACCACATTGCAAAGTATGTTTACCAACTTGTTCTGCAGAATGTATTAAATCTTGCAAGTCTTTGTGTTCAGCACAGTCAGGAATTAACATCATTTTCTGTTTAAGTAGTCCCATAATATGCTGCTGATACTTTAAAATATGAAACTGGCAATTTAAAGCCCTAATGGCCAAAGCAGCAGAAGTGCATACCTTCTTATCCCATCTGTCTAATGCTCTAGAATCTCTATCAGAAGGGGTAGGGTTTTTGGCAGCAGTAGCCTTAATGCCTTTTGGTCCTTGGGAAATGGTATCTGGATCCGCAGAAGGATTCTTGAAGAGGAACTTGTGAGAGTCAGGCACTCTGTAGTACCCGTCAGGTTTTCTGGGAGCTGGAGGTAAAGTGTCTGGGGTAAGGCTAGATTCCAAGAAAGCATCATCTACAATGTCCAGAACAGGAGGGATAGCTAGAGGCCTGTGTTGAGGCATGAGTAAGAATTCCCCAAGTCTCTTAATAAGTAGATAAGGGCAAATCCTGATAATCAGAAGGAGCAGAAATACCAGATTCCTGATCAGAAGATTCAGAAAGAAAATCAGCTCTAGGTCTCTTAGAAGGGGAAGGCTGACTTCCTCTAATTAAGGTAATAAGGTCTTCAGCCATTCTAAGCATTTGTTTTTGAGGCATACGGGCGTGTCTGCAGTTTGGTCATCGGTTTTCTAGGTGTAGTGCGAGTTTTTGGCCTGAGGAATTCGGTACTTCTAGATGGAAACAATGCCATCGGTTTAATATGAAAGTCTGTAGGCCTGAATACACCCTCAGAAGCCGGTGCCTGCACAGTGGCTCCGGACCCATCCAAGGTAGAGACATCCGCAGGTTCCATAGTCAAAGAAGCATCTCGCGGCATACCAGACTCCGAATGGGTCTCAGTAGAGGCCTGCGAATCTGTAGTAACGGGTATCAGGGGCTGCGAAAGCGCCTCACTGAGTACTGGCGGACTGGTGACTAGCTTAACAGAAGCATCATCAGCAGTTTTGGACCTATGTGGTCTGTCTCTGTCTTTATCCTTACGTTTTTTCAGAAGATCGGCAGTCGGATGGCTTAACGAAGCCATTCTGGAGTACGGAGATCAAGAACGAAAGTATTTGTCTACAAAAATAGCCCAATGATGAATAGTTCGGGAATTGAACAAGGCACAAAACCGACAGCGAGGGACGTCATGGTCAGGGCCTAAACAGGTGATGCAGTAAGAAAGAAAATCTCTATGAGGTATTTGCTTTCCACAGGCAAGACAATTATTAACTTTTTCTGACATCAGTTATAACAAGAAAAAAGGATCCCCAACAGGGTACTTATCGTTTTTGAAGACTTCAGGTCTGAAATGCGAAAACGAAAATTTCAGGAGACGGCCGACTGGAACTTGCGAACTGCTTCTGCTTTGGGCACCACACGGCAAGAAAGACTGATGTAATAGCGTCGGCTTCGGCTGCATGTTTTATACCCCAGACGACCTGACATCATGGAAGAAACGACAGCATCTGATGCAGAAATCCAAAGACTCTGGTATTCAGGCTGGCTGAGGGCTACCTGCAGGCAGATAACCCAAATGTGATGACTGCAACAGTGAAACACGAAGAACATCCTCAACTTCTCCTCTGATACTGTTGCATGGTTCTCCAGCTACCTCACTGACAGATCTCAATCAGTGAGATGGCACACTGCACTCTCCCCTCCTCTCCCTGTAAAAATGGGTGTACCTCAAGGGTCTATCCTAGGGCCTTTACTTTTTAATATCTTTACTAATCAGCTCTATACCTCCTGTCCTCAGTCATCTTTAGTGCAATATGCAGATGACTCTATGGTCATCACCACAGCCAACTCTCCCTCTAAGCTCTTCTTAGCTACTCAGGCATCTTTTAACTTAGTTGAACAATGGCTCTCCAACAACCAGCTCATCCTTAACCCTAAAAAAACAAAGCTGCTACTCTGCCTACCTAAAAAGTTCAACAATATTAAACCCTTCTTCTCCATACAGTTCCTTAATAACACTCCCATTCAAGTAGAATCCAGTACTAAGTTCTTAGGCATAACCATCAACGATCAGCTTAAATTTGACTTGCATGTTAATAACTGTATCAAAAAGACTCATTCAAAACTACGGCTCCTTTACTGTAACAAGAAATTCCTTACTTCTGAAGTCAAGATTACTCTCTCTCTCTCTCTCTTACCTACCTTCTACCCAGTTTAATGTACAATTCTCAAATTCTCACAAATCTTAACTCAGCACTCCTGACCAAACTCGAATCTACCTACAACAAGGTAGCTAGATTTGCTGCCCAACAAACCTACAAATTCCATCACTGTCTCTCTCTAAAACACCTAAACTGGCTTGAATTACCCCACCAGCTTCTTCTCTCTCAGCTCCAGATCATCCATTCTATCCTATACCAGCCTTCCTACTGCCAGCAGTATCCCCGCTCATCTCCCATTATTCTCCCTCCAGACCTCCCTGAAGCTCTAACCAAGACCTACTACAAATCTACAAACCCAAGTCTACATTTGGACGCAACATGTACAGCTATCACCCCACTATTGCCTGGAATAGGCTTCCACTACAAATCAAGACCCTTACACATCCTAAACAATTTAAGACAGCCATCAAAGAGCACTTTAAAAGTCACTGGTCCTGCCACTGCACTCTCCCTCCTTAAACATCCCCTACTTATCATACCTTAATCTACTTTCTGCCCTTAACTCACTCTTCTCACTAGCTCTCTCTAATCTTCCTTGACTACTCTTTCTACTGTCTTCTAAAAATTTATTAAGCAAATTGCCTCAGAGAAACATTCTATTGTAATTGCCTTGCCTTCATGCAACTACATTATGATAAAACTGGGTCTATGTAACCACTTACCCCAAAAACTATACTTATCTTAATGACATATTTCTTTTTATACATCTTGAAATAGTTATGCTATACTCCTGATTATTGACACTGTATAACATTGTATTGCTACTTAATGCCTTGTAAAAATCCCGTGTTTAATGCTAATTTATAATGAAAATTGTATAATATGTTGGAGCTTTTCTCCCCGGGCCTTCGCTTAAAAAGGGCTCATCAGCTCAGTCGGACAATCCCAGTCAACAAATGTAAAATAAATAAATAAATAAAATAACTGAACTCAGTGCGAGGGTAGCTGAGGCAAACACCCACTTTCCAAATCTGTCCAACGCTCTAGACTCTCTACTGGGCAGATGGACAGTAGAGCTCTGATCTGCTAGCTCCTTCTTAGTGGCTGCCACCACTACCATAGCATCAACTGGGATTCCTTTGTTCCAGTGAGGCCTGTCTGCAGGCGGTGCCAAAAATTTTTCAGGGCACTTGGGAATGGGATCGACAGTATCCAGCTCCTTCCTTGCCTGGAGGGAAACCAGGTCAATGAGTTTGTCTGCCAGGGCGTGACCCAAGACATAGATGGGCCAGAACCAAAGGCCTCCAAAAACACTGATACTTCATCAAAATCTGTGTCTTCCATGAGAGACTCCAAGGGGGAGTCTATGTGTCTCCTTTTACATGTCCTCTTCTGGGGAACCTCTTCTTTGGGATGTTCTTGAGAGGTGTAGGAAGAGGGGGAAAGCTCCTCTACTGGAACTGTCTGAAAGCTTGTTAGAACTGGCTGTCCCTGTGGAATAGGCCTGACCAACTCAGCGCTCGGAACCAAGGAAGTAAAGGGTTAGGATCCAAAATAAGAAAGGACTGATCTCTCTAGAGAGAAAAATCCCTTTCTACCACTTTGACAGTCAAGGGCCCAGGAACAGCCCTAATCCAACCCCTCAGAGCAGAAACTTCCAAGGAAATTAAATCATGCCCACCCCTGGATCTGAACCTCGAGGGGAGAATTGGACCTGAACTGTCTAGGGCTGAAGCTCTGAGGGGTAGAGATGGATCTGACAACAATGGAGCCGATTCCACCCCATCAGAACCGACGCTGACATTTCGGCTCCAAGCCCCATTCTGATCCAAGGATAACAGAGCAGAAACCATCAGGGAAGCAGTCAGAATGGGAGGAGGAAACTTTCCTCGGATACAACTCTGAGGATTTCAGTTCCTGGGGCTCCGAAACTACATGTCGGATCAGAGGAGGGGATAGAATAGATTTAGCATGTACCCTCATGGATCCAGTAGGGGACAGAACTGGCAGAACCCCATTGGGATCTGAGCCCTGAGAAACTTTTGAATCATCATATTCATATCTGCCTCTGATAAACTTCTGGAGGACCTAGAATACGCATTGGAAAAGGGATCCAAGGATATCAGAGAAGAAACCATCAGGGAAACAGTCAGAATGGAAGGAGGAAACTTTCCTCGGATACAACTCTGAGGATTTCAGTTCCTGGGGCTCCGAAACTACATGTCGGATCGGAGGAGGGGATAGAATGGATATAGCATGTGCACTCATGGATCCAGTAGGGGACAGACCTGGCAGGACCCCCATTGGAATCTGAGCCCTGAGAAACTTTTGAATCATCATATCCACATCTGCCTCTGATAAACTTTTGGAGGACCTAGAAGACGCATTGGAAAGGGGCCTGGAGTGTTTCTTAGGAGTTTGAAACCATACCTCTCAACCTGGAATCATCAAAAATCTGCACAAATGCCCATGAAAAGTAGGTACAACTGGTCAAAAATCTGTACTCTGCTTAACATAAAATTTGTAGGTACAACTAGCCAAAAATCTGTACCCTGCCTAACATAAAATTTGCATACATAATTATGTAACCTCACCCACTACAGTGGAATTGTGGGATACCAACATTCAAAGTGCAAATTGAAGAACAGTCACAGACAAAATATTAAACACAAAATGTAACCAGAATAAAATTGTTTTATTTATATTACCATTTAAGCTTGTATCAAACTTTGAACTTGTATAAAACTGAAATGCAATTTTCTTTTATAAAAATAAAATTAACTGCTGCACTAATATTAAATAACACTGTTAAATGTAACAAAATTACAAGATATTAACTAATTATCAGCATCCATCTTTCTATTCAGCACTAAAAAACATTTACACGATTATGTTTCCAGTCCATCAGTGCAATCCACTTACCAAAAACTCCTGTCTGTCTACAGACTTAGCAAATCTGCTGGGCATTGTCTGTACTCATACAAGGTTGCTAAGGCCTGGAACTCCTTACCTCTCTCCATCAGGTGCATACCCTCCCTCCCTTCTTTCAAAACTGCTCTGAAAGACTTCCTAGCTAAAATCTGGCTCTGTTCTTGCTCAAAACCAGAATAAACTATATTCCTAAATGTGAGCAAGTACCTTTTCATTCCTTATACCTCCTCACTCTCCCTTCTTCATTTACTTCCTTACTGCTATGCTCTGAAGTACATTCCCCATGTGAAGCAGAGCCCTTCCCTAATCCTATTCAAGCACAATCTGGACTACTGAATGTGAAATCAGAAATTCACCCCTGGCCCAACACCTATGTCTTTGATGGACAGAGGCAGGCATTAAATCATGCACTAAATAATATATACCTCTTAAAATAACCTCTAATGCAAAATAATTTGTGGGATATATGGGTCTATATTATTTGCACAAAAACTGAATCGCGCGAACACGTATTGAGCGACACAGAGCGAATATTCAAAATATCGAAGGTATGAACGGAGACCGCTGTAGGGAATTCTTCCCTTTGCTCGCTGTAGGGAATTCTTCCCTTTGTTTCAATGGAGTGCGATCTCGGAGTTGGTATATTTAAGTAGGGGGTTGGGGGTGGGGGGGACTTGCCCCCCCCCCTGCATACAACAGTTAATGACAGTATTTGTTTTTTGTTTTTGTCATGATTGGAATTCGATGTTTTGGGCTTTCGCCCATTATGTGTCGCTCAATAAGTGTTTGCGCGATTCAGCTTTCGTCCAAATAATATAGACCCGGATATATTTAGGTTGCATGGCTAGGCTTATAAAGCTTCCAGTTATCGGCATCCTAATATACACCTAAGATGAGAAGTATGAATGAAGACTGTATAATGTGTTTCCCAATAATTCTGTTAGCAAGGGGTATGGTGCCCCTTAACCCTACTATGCCTTCTAAAACTAGCTGAGAATGGTTAGGAAATCCCATCCCTTACAAACAGAATTAACAGACAATGCAGTTATTTGCTGAAATGAATGACTGATTGGTGCTCCATGCACACAGTACAAAAAAAAAATGCATTGAGCATGCACTCAGTATTCTCAAAAACAGTTTAGGTGAGAGCAGGCAGTGTAGGATGTCTTTGATTCTAGTACATATATCTCAGCTGCCCCTAATTTTGACTTAAATTTTAGCTCTGTCCCTCTTAATCCCTCTTAAAACTAGATTTTTGCAGAAAAGGCGATAACTTTCACTTAATGAACAATAATGGTAATTATGCTACAAACTTACAGTTCCACAATAACTACTTCAGATGGTGGAAGTCCATTGATACCGAGCTACTAGCATGTGAGAACACTCTACCCCACGAGATTTAATACATTATAAAATGGGCCACATAACTCTGAGGGGTTTATGAATCGAGCCTGCAAATAAAACAGGAAGCTAGCTACTGTAACATTATTCCCATGCATGCATACACACATTTAAAAAGGCATTTGTTGTCTGGTAAATTGCAACTGAAAAATTAACTACACTGCTTGACATGGTTTTCTGCTCCTAAAAATGACATTGAAGTGCATGAAAAAAGAAGTTATGTACCTACCATAGCATTCCATGTTAGTTGTCTTCATCTCGCCTTCTTTCTTGCTGGCTGGGGATCGGAGCCGATCCTCGGTTCCGACTCTGCCATCTTCTATAGCTCAAGAGCTGTTTACTGGCTTGAGGCTACCCTTTATCCCAAGATGCCTAGCGCTAGCTACCCAGATCTCGTTTGTAATAGCTAACCCCAGACATAACCAGAGAATCAACCTATCTAAACAAACAGGTTGAGCATACCTGTCATACTCTCTAAGTCAGAAGAGGAAACAAACCAGAGAACACTCAGCCAGTGAAACCAAAACTCCTCTCGATCCAATAGGACAGGGGGATGGAGGGTGGGACGCAAGAAAGAAGGCGAGATAAAGACAACTAACATGGAACGTTATGATAGGTACATAACTTCTTTATGTTAAGTTGTCTATCTCGTCTTCGTTCTTGCTGGTTGGGACAGTGTCCCTAGCACCTACAATCCTGGGCGGCTCATTGGAACAGACTCTTCAGAACAGTGGAATTAAAGTCAGCTCTGCTCCTGGAGACCATATCTAGCTTGTAATAAGAAATAAAGGTATGAGGATTTGCCCACGTAGCAGCTGCACAGATAGAATCCATGGGCAATCTAGATTGAAAGGCTACAGAGGTGGCCAAAGCCCTAGTGGAATGACCTTTTGGTTTGACAAGAAACTCTTTGTCTCTCAATTGATAAATGAAAGTAATAATGTGAGACAACCACCTAGATAAGGTCACTTTGGAGACTGGACGACCTTGTTTGCCCAGAGCATAGGAAAGG
The DNA here is from genome assembly GCF_019279795.1 of Protopterus annectens. Taxonomy (NCBI): domain Eukaryota; kingdom Metazoa; phylum Chordata; order Ceratodontiformes; family Protopteridae; genus Protopterus; species Protopterus annectens. The sequence continues at coordinate 1,553,642,518 of NC_056741.1, forward strand.
AATAGTTGGTCCGATTTCCTTATGTCCTTCGTCCTATGCAGGTAAAAACGCAGTTGTCTATGAACATCTAATTAATGTAATTTGTATTCTGCCTTGTTGGTGTGGTTGGGAAAAAACACAGGACAGTCTATAGATTGGTTTACATTATTTTCTGAGCAGACTTTCGGAAGGAAAGAGGGATTAGTCCTCAGAGCTACCCTGTCCTAATGAAAAACTAAGTATGGAGGACAGACATATAGTGCCTGAAGTTCAGAGACACGCCTGGCTGAAGTAATAGATACCAGAAAGAGAGTTTTCCAAGATAGAAACTTAATGGAGCAGGATGCTGCAGGTTCAAAAGGGGGTAAAATTAAGGAGGTTAGTACTAAATTTAGGTACCAACTCTCACTGGGGTCTAAGGAGAGTAGCCCCTCTTAGGAAAGCTTTACATAGCTTATGAGACATGATGTTTGCATTAGAGAAACCGACATGAAAGTTTGAAATGGCCGCTAATTGAACCCTGATTGTAGCAGAAGTGGACCCAGAATGAAAAAGTTCTGTTAGGAACTCCAGGATCTCGGGGACTGGGGCTGAAAAGGGATCTATGTTCCTAGCCTCTGCCCAACAAGAAAAATGTTTCCATTTGCTAGTATAAGTCCCTCTAGTGGCAGACTTGTGCGAGGAGACAATAATTTCTCGTACGGCCGGGGAAATGTTGGGAAGCCTGGCTACGGTTGGAAGTGGAGCAACCAAGCTGTGAGCTGAAGTGTTTGGAGGGATTGATGCAGCCCACCTGATTGATGAATCAGCAAGTCTGGAATAGGATCCAGAGTCCAGGGCTGATCGAGAAGGTAATGGTGCAGGAACAGAAACCATATCTGTCGAGGCCAGTAGGGGGCAATGACGATCATTTTGCAACCCAATGATATTGCTTTCTGTATGAGTTTCAGTATCAGGGGAAATGGAGGGAAGGCATAAAGAAGTCCCTGAGACTAAACGTGGACTAGAGCATCTCTGGGTGTGTGACCTGGAAGTGGAAGAAGGGAGAAGTAGTTGCTGCATTTGCTGTTGAAGGGGGTAGCAATAACATCGCAGCAAGGCTGTCCCCATTTGCGAAAGATAAGATTCGCAACTTCCTGATTCAGAGACCACTCGTGAGGCATGAGAATAGCTCTGCTGAGCCTATCTGCTATGACGATGGACCTTCCAGGGATGTGTGTCACAATCAGAAATCGTTGGGAGGAGATCGCCCACTGCCAGAGTCTGAGTGCTTCTCGAAAAAGGGGGTAGGACCTGGTTCTGCCCTGTTTGTTGATATACCAAACCACTGACATGTTGACCATTTGAATTGCAATGGTCCCAGAAGGGAGAGATTCCTGAAGAGCTTGCAATGCTAGGAGCACGGCTCTCCTTTCTAGAACGTTTATATGCAGATGGCACTCGTGAGGCTACCAAGTGCCTTGGACTGTCCTGCCCTGATAATGCCCACCCCCCCCCCCAATCAGGGAGGCATCTGTGGTCACTGTGGCAACCAGAGGGGGCTGAATGAATGGTCTGCCTTGAGAGACTAGTGGGAGACCATCCATCCACCAGGAAAGGTGTCTTTTGCATGATTCTGTAATCATGATCATATGAGACATGGGCAGCTGTTGAAAAGACCACTGTGTGAACAGAAGCCACTGAAGAAATCTCATGTGAAAGTGGGCCAGAGGGACTAGAAGAATTGCCGCTGCCATGGAACCCAGAGTTTGAAGAACCAACCTGACTTGGACCCTTTTTCACTGCATTAGAATTTGTACTTGCTGTCGAATTGTGGTCACTCTGTCTGGCGTTAGCCTTGCAGACATACTCCTTGTGTCTAGGTCTGCTCCTACATAGGTACTAGATTGACAGGGCAACAAGGCAGATTTTTCAAAGTTTATTGTAATGCCTAGCTGGGAACAAATTGTGATTGTGTAGTCCCTGGCTTGTAGAAGGTGATGCCTGGTAGTAGCAGTAAGGAGCCAGTCGTCTAGATATGGAAACACCTGGAATCCTAGACATCTCAGGTGAGCCGTGACCACTGCCATACATTTGGTGAACACCCTGGGGGCTGTGGTGAGACCAAAGGGCAGAGCTCTGAACTGGTAATGACTGGCTCCCAGCTGGAAGCGAAGGAATCTCCTGGAGCGCCTGTCCATTATGATGTGGTAGTACGCATCCTGAAGATCTATGGAGCACATCCAATTGTCCTGACCCAGCAAGGGTAGAATGGACTGTAGCATGACCATCTGAAACTTTGTTCTTTGAACAGACTTGTTTAGCCTGCTGAGATCCAGAATCGGTCTCAAGTCCCCTGTCTTTTTTGGTACCAAAAAGAACCTTGAGTAAGTTCTGGATCCATGTTGGTCTGCTGGGACTTCCTGGATGACTCTTTTTTTCTAGCAGTCTTGAAACTTCTATGACTGCTTGGTCCCTCAGATTGGGTGGAACATCTGGAAGGGATTTGCTTGACGGTAACGGGGGTTGAGAGAAGGGAATTTTGTAACCTCTGAATATGACTGACTGTACCCATTTGTCTTTTGTTAAATTTTGCCTTGCTTTTGGGTACAGTGAAAGACTTCCCCCGACTGCTTCTAGAGGCGGGCAGCCGGGCAACCCTTCAGGGATGTTGGAAGGGCTTCTCAGAGAAGGATTCTCTGCTGCCCTGGTTCTCCGGACCCCCTCTGCCATGAGGGCGGCGACTGTTGTCGTTTCCTCCTCTGCCCCTGGAGGAAAAATCACTGTGTGTGTCAGGCGAGGCTCCCTGGGATTTTCAAAACCACATTTTACCACTCTTCTGACCCTTGGGGTATGGTCTGGAAGGAGTGGAAAAATGGACTCCCACAGCAGAGAGAGTCTTGCCTTCTTGTTCACACCTAGTAAGAGTGTCTTTCACCTGTGGTCCAAAGAGAAAAGAACCATCAAAGGGGGTGTTGGTGAATGACGCTCTAAAGAGTTCTGCAAAATTACACAGCCGCATCCATGCGTGTCTCCTAAGGGCCACACATGTACCTGCAGCTCTACTCGCACCATCGGCTGCATAGGAAATGAGCCTCATGGAGGTGCTGACTACACAATTAAGGGTCGCCAGCTGAGAAGCCACTTTAGCTTGAGCCCCTTCAGCTGATGGATCCTACAGGGTATCTCCACGCTCTTTAAGTAGATCCCTCTGAAGCCGGGTAAATGGCATAAGTAATTCAGTAACCTCATAGAAAAGGTCGCTGAAGCAAACATTCGCTTCCCATATCTATCCATAGTCCTGGACTCCTTGTTAGGAGGATGGACAGATGAAGAAGTTTCCGCTAACTCTTTCTTAGTGGCTGCTGCTACCACCATGGCATCCACAAGATCACCTTTACTAAGGAACTGCTTATCAATGGGTGTAGTGATAAACTTGCCGGGCCTCCTCGGGGTTGGTTCCACTGTATCTGGAGCTGACCAAGCCTTTCGAGCCACCACTGACATGAGTGGATCAAAAGGCAGAGAAACTCAGGAGGTGGAAGGTCAGGAACTGAAGGCATCCAGGAATACAGACTTTTCCTCGTTAGGGGCTAGGGGAGTCCAGTTCCCCCTCTGCTTAAGCATTTCTAGGATGTCCGAGAAGGAAACATCTTCAGAGGGGGATCTCGGGGACCCTTCCGTTTCATCTAAGTCTGTATCAGAAGTGACAGACTCAGGGGAGTCAAGGTGCTTCCTCTTGCACTTCTTCTTCCGAGGGGGGTTCCTCTGAATGATCAGGGGAGGCCTCGGAAGAAGAGGAAGCACTCAATGGGGTGCCCTGGAGCCCCGGTTCCCCACGCTTGGGGTCTAGAAAAGGAGCAGAGTTTAACGCAGGCACTACAGGGTATGGAGCAGATGGGGTCAAAAGTGGAGCTGACTCAGTGGCCAGAACACTCCTCATGACATCGAAGGCGTCCCTGCCACGATGCAGAGAAGGCTCTGGTTCCGAGGAAATGGGAATCCTTCTCCGCACCGAGGTAGACGGCTCGGAGGCCGATGTAGGAGCCAAGCTCACCTGCGCCGAAGATCCGAGAGGGAGAACGGGGTCAGACAAGGGTCCAATGCCACTCGCCCCCTCGGAGCCGATGAGGGAGCCTCGGCACCCAGATCCCTCAATGGACGGCACCATCGAGGGAATCAGAGCCAACAATGGAACCGAAGGAGGGATAGTTATCGGAGCCGACGGTTCCACGACTCGAACCCCAATGAACTCTGGCTCCGAGCTCAATGGAGTCGGAGGAGGAATATCGATAGAAGTGGATGAAGCTGACACCTGTTGAGGATGGCTGGACAACATCTTGGCAAGTGCCTGCGACTTCAGTAACCTACTGACCACACTCTACACATCATGATCCGAGAGCCTAGAGGACCGAGAGAAGTGGGAGGATCTGTGACTGCGCTCACTTTGCAGCAGGGGAGACAGAGGAGCCGAATGTATGGATTCCAAAGAAGGGGACCTCAGCCTCTTGTGGCTCCGCGATGACTCCGAAGTCACTGATGGAGCCGACGGGGAGATAGGCTCCTCAGTTCCGACCGGATCCAAAGTAGTCGGTAAAGTTTGAACCAATGACGGCTCCGAGCTTGGAGCCGACAATTTGGTCGGTTTTAGGGATTTCACAAGCTGAGCCTTGGCTGGTGAATCCTGGGGCTTGAGAAGACCCCTCAGAATAAGTTTATTCTTGTGCTCCTGCAGAACTCTTGGGCTGAATGCATGGCATATGGAACAAGAGTCCTGCAGGTGCACTGCACCTAAGCAATAGACGCAAGAAGTGTGACCATCTGTCAGAGACATTTTCTGACAGCATGAGTCACACTTCTTGAATCCAGACACTTTGGATTCTTTAGACATACCCAACAAAATAAATGTAAGACACTACACTAATTTTGGGCAAAAGGCCGAACAGTAATAATAGAATACCACAACACTAATAACAAAAGGTAAAAAACACACAGTAAACTACAGCTAAAGATTGTTTTTTTTTTTTTTTATATATAACTAGGAAGCCTCTAACTTACGGCTACCTAACAATAAGAAAGAAAGAAAGGATTAAACTAACTGTAACCTACAAGAAGGGATAGGGGTTGGGGGAGGGGGAGAACTCTCTAATTCAAATGAGTTCTAAGGGAAGGACTACCAATAGATTAAACTAACACAAAGTTACAGACTACAAATTTAAATAATAAAAATCCCAGAAAAAAGACTAATTTGACAAGAAATAGTTGAATAAGAAACTTATACGAGCCTGAGCCAGTAAGAACGACACCTCGCAGCTGAAGCGGCAAACGAGATCTGGGTAGGCATCATGGGATAAGGGGTAGCCTCGAGCCAGTAAACAGCTCTCGAGCTATAGAAGATGGCCGAGTCAGAGCCGAGGATCGGCTCCGATCCCCAATCAGCAAGAACGAAGGCGAGATAGACAACTTAACATCATATCTAACACACAAATCATCTCACCTTGCCATCACACTTTCTCTGAATCCTTTGACACCGACCATAGGAGCCAGACCTGATGGTAGACACTCCTTCATGATCTTTTACACAGGAAGGTATTTCACAGCACTTCCATGACAGATGCCTCTAAATTACCAAGTCTTCTGCTGGAGACAATTAAATGCAAGAAACCCAAAGATGCCTCCTTAGTCTACATTTCTAGAAGTCTATGAAAGCTCACTTTCTAATGCACATAAACAAACAAGCCAGCTAAAAACCAAAACAATACTTCAAATATTGGTATCTACTGCAATAGTCCTGGATTAGCTCTTGTTATCGGCTAGCCCATGTGCTGAACAGTCGAACTGTCATAGCAAACAAATGTATCTGGTTGCTGAGAAACAGGAGCACAGGAAGTGGCGTGATTTTAAAGGCATATGACTCAACACAAACAGTGAGAATTTAGCTACAGTCACAAGGAGATATAGGGTAACTCTGAGACTGCTCTGTTTTAGAGAAATCAAATCCTTCTTCTGCAAGGTACAACTATCAAGGAAATAGTAGATGGATAGAAATAACAAAAGTGTGGGAAATGAAGCCATGCAAGCACACAGGGGGTCTTGCGGCTTGCCCACAACAAAGAAACTTTTTTAGGTGTAACAGTGAGTTTGCCTCTTCATTGTTTTTTCACAGACTGCACTTACTTTTTTGTGTGTCTTTGGGACTCACATTAAAGACTCAAAATTGTTTTTAGTAATGTAAATCACTTTGATCATTGCAAATGTGAGGAACAAAATTACATGTTCATTAACTTTGAAAATTACTTTATAGTAAAAGACAGATAAATAAAAGGATACCACTATGTTGAAAGGAGACCTGCTTGAAAGACCCATTTGATCACAAACAGATTTTGACTCAGAGAGCAGAGAGCATCTAGAGGAACCGTTACCTGAATTGCCTTCAGTACAGGTGTGCATGCAACACAGTTTGAATAACGGGTACAAAACAGCGACTTTTATGATTTAAGAAAGAAACAGCTGGAGACTTATGAAGTGTACATTTTTAAGTTTGCCTGAACTGAAATTTCTGGCTGAATGCCTGCAACTCCTCTTAAGGGTTGTTTTAGGACCCAGCGTGCTGCACACTCATGTATGAAGTGCAAACCGCAGGAGACAGATCTGTATAATCATGACAGACAAGTACTGGAGTTGGAGCTATTTCAGGGATACAATTAACCCAAGTATTAAAATGAAAATGTTATGTTACCAGTAGGGTTCATTTTTTAATCCTTCCACCACACACACACACACACACACACACACACACACACACACACACACACACACACACACACACACACTGAGAAAAGGTCATGCGGAGGACTTCTCAATTTAACTAGCTTTTTTAGCATTCTGGTTCACCTTGTTTACTCGAGATTTGGCATCCTTGGAAAAGATGGGCCAGAATAATTCTAAAGTAGAAAGACAAGGGCACAATAACCCAAGTCATTAAGAAGATACTCCTGTGACATCCTCATACCCCTCTCCAGTTCCAACCCTTAACTTACACATAAACATCTAAAACAGAAGTCAGGAAACCAGCAAAAATGAAAGCAGACTGTTGAACAAGAAATACATAAATTAATTTCAGACTTACATTAATCTTCTGGGCAAGCCATTTTCGGAGCTCCTTGTGAATAACATCATCCAGGACCAAGCACTTCCACAGCATAGTCCTCTGCAGCCGTAAACAACTTTTTTTTTTCTTTTTTAGCTCTCTTCCAGTCTCAAACAGGCAGGCAATTGTAAATAAAAAAAATCGGGATTTGAAGGAGCCACTTGGTAATTCATGGCACCTCATTATTTTGCCCTCAAAACTGGGAAATACCGAGGAATTTGGTATGGTTGAGAGGTATGTTTGAAACAATTGTGCAGGCAAGGAGGGCAAAATGGGCTTTACCATAAACCCAGTTCTGCTGCTGTGAGAGGTACTTCAGCTGAGATCCAAAGGCTTAGGATCCAAAGACAAAGTCACTGGACACAAGGAGATAACTACTGGAGCCAAAAACTTTGGATCCAAAGAAGCCTTCGGATCCGATGGTAGGCTAAGAGCTCTCGGATCCAAGGGTGTCAGATCCATCCAAAGAAGACCAGGGGGGGAGACTTTGGTGGAGACCTTCTCTTGGGTTCTGAGGAAGCTGCTTTGCCAGATTTTGAGGGGATTTGAGCCCTGGAAGATGAAGAAGCAGGTAGTAAGCCTGTTCAAAATAAGCTTATTACACCTGTCAGACAAAGCTCTTGGGTTAAATGTGGACCATACTATACAGGCTGTATTTAGGTTGTCAGGACCAAGGCAATAATGGCCCTCTTTCTGGGCATCTGAGTTTGGGATATTATACCCACATGAAGTGCATTTCTTAAAACCTGTTAGTTTGTCCGACATAGTTACAGAAAAGGAGAACCAACCCTGTAAGGACAATCACAAAAAAGTAAACAACTGTTTTTTTTTTTTTGTTTTTAAAGATAAAATAGAAAGTTACTTGAAAAAGAATTTACCAGCAATGATAATAATAGAAATACTCTAGAAACGGAAAAGTAAGAAGCAGTTACCAGAAAGAAAGGGTAAAAATACTAAGTATGGTACATAAAGAAAATACCTTTTAAACTAGGTAAAGGGGAAAATGTACCAGGAATGATACAAAAGACTGCTTAGTAGAAAAAGGTTAATATGACAGTCAAAAATCCCTAATGCCAGTGACAGCTAAGAGGGAGGTTGTAAGAAAAAAATGTAAGGTTTAAGAAAAAAAAATTACACAAACTTTAGAACCTAATAATAAGGAAAAAACTGCTTACAAATGTTCATGAGTGGAGCCTATGTCTAACCACAACAATGGTAAATGAGATCTGACGCAATGGGGATGGAGTGGGGCATTATGGGTACATAGAGGAGCTTGAGAGTTGGATCTGAAGTCGGTAGTATGCAGCTGAATCAGATACGAGGAGCAGATCCAAACCCATAAGTGTGGAAGAGTGAAAAGGACAACACCAGATCCTAAGTAATTGTAAAAATGTATTAGCTAGCTCAACCTTTCTGGAACCCTTAGCATGCCCCAACTTTCTTAGGATAATATCTTTCTCCATTACCCTTGGATGCCAATACTCCTTCTTTTGGCACTGTGTCTATGTTACTACTTTCTGATCCATATGAGTTGACAAAATATGATATCAACAGATGACCCACTATCCCTTCTTTTACAAGTGTATTTAACAAAGGCCTTCTAATTATCTTTCATGATATTATGCCGATAATGTTTTATAAATCTGCTTTTCTCTTCTTGCACAAAGCTTAATCGTTCTATCTGAATGATTTCCTGCTTCATATGCCTGCTTCTTCTTCCCCTCCTTTTCATCAGCCTTTTAATCATACTACTGATACTTACAGTTGATAGAAAATACTTTTTTTCGGATACTCTTCTTCCTTATAATTATAAACTTATAAATGCATTCTTTTAAGACATTTCACATACCATTTATATATTTCCTCACCAAGAGCACCGACCATGAAACACTCCTTATGGATCTCCTCGTCTTCATAATATTAGTTCTCATGTTGTGCTAAGAATGTAGGGTGCTGATGTGGTGGGACACTAGGATAGGTAAACATCTCACCACAACACAAATTTACCTTTATGTATCTCTAACTTTGCCCTCTAAACACATTGGGGTACCCTCTAAATTTTCAAAATTAAGCCTGCTTATCTCCTTTCTACTTCTTTGATGCCCCTTTTCCACTTGTAAAATATACATGCCAACATGGTACGTTTTTGGACTCACTTGTATTACCTTTGTGTTTCACTATTGGCTGTAACTGTTACATTTTGTTGAAGCCACAGCTGAGCCTACAACTGGTCATGCTGTGCTCCGTGCACTACCCAAGTAACTAAAAAGGAAATAAAGTGTGTGATCATGGTTCATGGGGAAAGGGGTGTAATGGGTTGCAGTCTTCTTTCCAGATGTATTCAGGAATACACATACTATTTATGTTAAATCACTTTGTTTCAAGCTGTTTTTATTACTGTTCTTGTTTTCTGATTCTTCCAAATCATTGCTTGGTATTGCACGGTAGGGATTTATCTCTGGGAGATTCTGTTTAAGTCATTTGGTGACTACACAGCTGCTTAAGACTCCTTTAAGCTAGAACTTCCAGTACAAGCTACATATTTTTAACTTAACAAAGGCTTTTGATACTATGCAGCATGGTAGAATCTTGTAAGCTATAGAGTCACTGAAAATTAATAAATACTTATATGCTGGACTGTATATTAGTTGTATGCTAGGATATATATATATATATATAAGGTAAGGGATGGAGACATCCTTTGTGATGAGCTCTGTTTTAGTCTGTTCTTATTTAGTCTGTTTATGACTGCATTTTACAAACTGAATGAAGTACATTTATACCAGTATGCAGATGGTACCAAGATTGTTATGCAAGACAGAAATAGTACATTCGCATTGGTTCCACTTATCTGTAACAGTAGATGTTTGAGGAACTCTCTGCTAGTGTGTTCTACAAATATCTATTTATACACATAATTGGAACTTAATGCATCTCTACTATGTTCAACAATTGCTTTACCGGCTATGAGTTGATTCCCAAAACTTACCTAATCTGAGAGGAGGAAGGATAAGGGTCCAAGAGCACTTGGAGAATGGTCCTCGCAAAGCCTGCACTGGATCTAGAAAAGGATCCAGTCTGTAGCGCTTAATGAAAGTAAGGACAAAGGACCAAGTTTCTGCCTCTAGAATACTTCTAGAGTCCTCCCCTTTTAAAAAAGGTCACTGATGAAAAAAAAAGCTGTAGTGAAAGTATCTTTAGCTTGTCTGGATTCACCTCACCATGGTGAGTGGGAAAAAAAATTATACCAGAGGGCAACCCATGTGCAATGAATTGCTTAGAAACAGGTTGACCTTTCTTTGCCCCAGAAAAGGAAATAAAAAGCCCTTTAGCCTTCCTAAATGGTTTGATCTGTCAGGGTAGTACTTCAGCTGACTATGCACATCCAAGGTATAAAGTAACGTCTAGCCTTTAAACTTAGGTTCTGGAAGGAACACAGGAAGATTAAAAGATTGACTGAGAGTGAAGACTGAAACTACTTTTGGCTTGAAAAAAGGACAAGTGTCTAACACAGTCTTATCCCTGTGGAAAATCAGGTATGTTTGCCCCACCATGAGAACTTGCAGCTTAGAAACTTGCAATGCAGACGTCATAGAATAATTAAAACAGGTTTCTACATTAAGATCAGCAAAAGTTGTCAGGTCAAAGGATGGCAAGGTCAATTTTTCAAGAACATAGTTGAGATCTCAAGAAGGAGGAATTTGCTTCTGTGGGGGTCTCATAAGCAATACTCCTTTCATGAACTTTTTTACAAAAAAGGAGAAAAAGGTTGGGTCCATTGACATACAAGCTCAGATGTCCACTAAATGCACCTTAATGGATAAATATGTTAAGCCATTTCAGGACCAGAGGGAGATTAACCACAACAGACCCCCTATATCCATTTAGGCATTACTTAGAAAACCTCATCCATTTGTAAACATAACATTTTCTGACAGCAGTTTTCCTGGCCTCTTTTAACAACTGTTGCATATCCTCAGGAACAAGTGCCTAAACGGTAACAAGATACAATCATCCAGGCTGTTAACAGAAGTTTCTCCAAATCAGGTGTATCAGTCACCGCTGAGACTGTCTGAGCGGTCCGGTATGTGAGGAAGTCTGCAGTAACTGCCATTGGTCAATACTATTAACAGGAAGAACCAAGACTGCCTTGGCTAACAGGGGGTCACCACAATGATCTTTGGCATATTCTACTCTGACGAGATGTCTAAAACCTAAAGAAATAGAGCATACTGAGAAGCCTGCTCCCAGGATATCATTAACAATGGGCACACTGGGTAAGACCTCATACACCCTAGTCTCTTCAGATACCACATTACTGTGGTTATACCTATAATCACCAGAAGAAGACCTGGTGTCAAAAGGTGGTGACAGACTTTCAAGGTGTGAAACATCTAGATACTATTGTGCTTCCTTGTGTCCTTGGGTCCCCAAATAGCTACCACTTGCACCCCCCATTAACAGAACTCTCCAAGCAAAGTTGGATGAATCTCTCTGGACAGACTGTACTGGCATGTGTGGGGGAGGGAAAGAAAGCCCTGAATTGATACTAAACTGATCTCTACATCACTGTAACTCCAATCTGATGAAGGGCAGCAAAGGCAACTGAGATTTCAGGCAAAGAAGGTGCTGTGTCCAGCAATTTCAGACATACCATTCACTATTTCTCATGTGAAGACAGGCCAGTGGTAAAATGAGAATCATGGCAGCCACAGTCCAAAAATTTCTAAGAATTCTGTTACGGTGGTGACATTCCCATGGATGAATTCTGTAAGCACCATCTAGTATGACACGACCTTGTCTTCAGTCAGAAAAGTCGAACCTTTGTTGAAGTCAATTTAGCACCCCTAAAAAATGAGTCTTTGTGAGGGTGTCAAACATGTCTGTATGAGAATGAACTTGAGCACTAGATGAAGAGTCGAGGCAAGACCTTCTCTACCAATACCACACACCTGGAAGGAGACTCTGCACAGATCAGTAAGTCATCCAAGTATGGAAAAAATGAATGCCCAGAGTCTGTCAGTGGGCCTCTACTGGAGCAAGGCATTTGGGAAACATTCGCATTGTAGTGGATAGTCCAAAGGGCTATACAAAAAACTGTGAATCAGTCAAAATAAATGTTAGATATCCGATGAAGTAATGAGCCCTGGGGATATGAAAAAAGGCATCCATCAAAACTCGGGTCGCCATTAAGCAATGGTCCATAAACACAGGAAGCACTGTCTGCAGGGTGAGCATGTTGAACTTGGGGACCTTAACAAATGTATTCAAAAATGAAAGGTCCCACACTGGTCTGTATGACTGCTGTTTTGGGGGAACCAAGAAAATACTAGAGAAGAAACTTCTTGCTCTTTCTGAAGAAGGGTTTGGTTCTATGACCCCCTGAATCCAGCATTTTCTGGAGAATAGTACCATACAGACTGAGCAGGAAAACTCCTACCTCATCCTATTTGCTATTTGCTTCTTGCTTCCAACCCTCTTAATATCTCACCTATCCTTACAAGCCTAAGCTTTACAGTAAAATCCAAACTAGCTTCCTTTTACAATAAAGCAGATAAATTTGCTATCAGTACTACACACCAAACTCACCACTGCCAAGCCTTAAAACAGCTAAAGTGGTTAGAGCTTAACAACTACATCACATACTTCTAGCTAGTTATGTCATACAAACTGATATATTATCCTGAACAACTACATAACATACTTCTAGCTAGTTATGGCATACACACTGATATATTATTCTCTACATTAAAAAAACATATCATTGCCCTACACCACCATAAGAGACCACTGTCCTGGTAATAAAGTTCTACTAAGCACTAACTACAAATGCAAATAATTCATTGGTGGACTCACCATGCTCCTGTTACATCTTCAGACTGAAACACCATCATTACAATAGTAAAATGACTAACAGTCTCCAAAGTTATAAAGTCCAGCTCAAACAATACCTTACCCAGTCCTGGTCATGCTTACGTTCATCACCAGAGTGAGAATTCTAGTGAAAGCACAAACTTCTTATTACTTATCACTAACTTTTTGCCCACTAGCAACTTTCATTCCTTCACTTAAATGAATACATCCCTTTTCACCTCCATCTTAAAAACACTTCTCATCTTTCTCTTTGTCTAATTGCCCCATCCACCACTCTACCCCTCCCAAGTAACCCCTGTACACCTAAATTATAAACCTTCTAGATATACCAATTAGGAACAGGCAGCCTAAATAGAACTTAGCCAATTGTTGAAATCAGAAAATGATTGATTGCAACAATTGGCTAAGTTTCTGGTGTCATTCTAAGGGTATCCAGTATCTGTCTGCCTGGGATGACATGATTGACAGACCTTGATACTTTGCCAGAGATGGCCTGCATCTGTCACCCATGGGCTTCCAGATGCTGACGAAGGCTCTTGCCACCCCTATAGTGCCTTTTTTAGGCAGTGTTCCAAAGACCAAATTACCATCTTAAGAGTTGCAAACAAATGCAGTCTGAAGGTCATGCTACTCAATGCTAGAAGTCTAAATCTCAAAATGCACTCGCTCGAAGTACTCCTTAAAATAGCGAACATCGACATTTGTGCTGTAACAGAGGCCTGGTTCAAGGCAGCAGAAAGCACCCCTGCACTACCAGGCTATAACTCATTCCACATCTTTCGGCCCCAGAACTTGGACCAAAACTCCAAAGGCAGTGTTGTTTCCATATTCATAAAGGATGTGCACACCTCAAGACTGGTAGTCTAACATAACGTATATACTTCAGGTGCAGCTAACACTGGGTAAGACAGCGATTCAAGTCATAGCCTGCTATAGGTCCCCAACCATGTCCCAAGACTCACACTCCACGTTCCTAAGCACCCTGGAGAATATTAGGATCCAACCTAACACTTTCATACTGGGCAACTTCAACTACCCCTCCATTAACTGGGAAAAGTACTCATGTACCAATACACTTGCCCGTTTCCTGGAATTCATTAATTCCAATGCCCTGGACCAGCTTGTTCTTACCCCCACTAGAAGTAGCAACATCCTTGACCTGGTCATTACTAACATGGGCGACCGTTGCTCTACACCAATAGTCAACTCCTCCCTAGTTAGATCTGACCACAAACTAATCACCTTGGAAATCCACATCCCTCACACCCCCCTCCACAAAGGTAACCACCATGAAAAACTTCTCCAAAGCTAAATTTGGGCTCCTAAAAACAGAGGTGGTTAACTTCCCTGCACCCAAGCAAATGGAGAATAGTTGCATGACTGCCAAATCATACACCAGTGCACTGTACGAACACGTACAGAAATGCATGGATCTCGCCATACCCAACAGAACCAAGAAGCTCTCCTCCAAAAAAAGGAGCCAAACTGGTGGTCTCCTGCCATAAACAAACTCTACAACAGAAGGAGGAAACTGATGCGGAATAAGGTGAAGTCCCAAGACTGGAAAAACTCCCTTATCAGCCTCAAGAAAAAGTTGAGATCCCTCATCAAATCTTCTAAAGCTAACTAGGAATACAGAATTGCAGCAGACAGTAAAGACAACCACAGGGCCTTCTGTAGTTATGTAAAGAATCTCCACGGCAATACCTAGATTTGCTCTGAGCTACTACACAATGGTAACCCTAATACTGAGCCAACAGATATTGCCAATATACTGGCCAACAGATTCAGTGGCAACTTTACCCTTACCCCCCAAAGGACCAATCACAATACCAGTAGATTGCCAGGCACCCAGTATTACTGCTGCACAGGTTAAAACAGCACTGTCCAAGGCCAAGAATACAGCTTTTATGGGACCTGACAATATCCCTGGCTGTGTTGTACATGAACTACAGGAGTGAACTGGCACCTCACCTGTGTGTCCTATTCAATCACAGCCTCACCTCAGGCTTTGTCCCTACAGAATGGCGTACTGCTATAGTCATCCTTCTCCACAAAGGAGGAGCGACTACAGACCCTGGGAACTATCGCCCCATTAGCCTGACTAGTCTGATAATGCAAAGCTATGGAATGCATCATCATGGACCGAATAAACAAGGATATAGGGAATCTCCAAACTCTGGATCCCACACAGTTTGGTTTTGTGAAGGGTAGATCATGCCTGCTCAACTTGGTCGACTTCTCTGAGTCAGTCACCAGAGCTGTGGATGAAGGCAAGGTGGTTCATGCAGCCTACCTTGATCTGGCCAAGTCCTTTAATACCATTCCCCACTCAGGAATCACAGAAAAACTCACTAAGCTAGGCATCAACCCCTATATCACTAGGTGGGTTGCAAACTGGTTCACAGATAGAACCCACAGTGTGAAAGTAGCTGACTCCAAGTCAGACTGCCAACCAGTCACGAGTGGAGTCTCGCGGGGTTCGGTCCTGGGTCGTCTTCTGTTTGGTATCTACTACTCTGAAGTCCAGCCCAACATGAAGGGACTCTGGCTGACAAAGTTCATAGACGATTGCAAGTTGGGAGCTATTATTATCTCTCCAAGTGATGATGACAATCCTGCAGAAAGGCCTCACTGAGACCAACAACTGGTGTCAGAACCATGGCCTTAAGCTCAATGCCAAAAAATGTGTTGTTATCCCCTTTGGGAAAAACCCGGTTCCCATGAATTACCACATCGATGGTAGTCCACTGAACACACAAGGCATTATAAGAGATCTGGGAACACAAGTTGACAGCAACCTCTCTTTTGATCACAACATTGCCACTGTGGTCAGAAAGTCCTTCTATGTGGCACATCTCATTATTAAGAGTTTTGCATCCAGGAAGAAAGATGTCATTGTCTTCCTCTACTCTTCCCTCATTAGGCCAATCATCGAGTACAATGCCCCCATTTGGCATGTACCTCACTAGACACCTGCGACAACTGGAGAGGCCGCAAAAGTACCTCACAAACAGGATTCTAGGCCTTAAACACTTGTCCTATATGGACAGACTCAAAAAACTCCAACTATTCTCTGTCTCATATCGCCTAATTGGAGACGATGTCAGCTTGACTTACAAAGCCATATCTGACCCAGCTCTGTTAGAAATACTACATCTAAAGAAATCCCAATCCCTGCGCACCACACGCTCTAGAGACCTCAACCTCATTACCACAATCAACAGAATGTGCTGGAGGGACAGGTTCATAACCCAGAGACTCCCCATCCTGTGGAATAGACTTCCCATACATGTCAAACAGAGCACCTCAATGGCCCTCTTTACGAGAAATCTTGATGAGTGGATGGGAAATAGAAAATTCACCCCAGGGATCACTCCAGTGGCTCTACTCGACAGAGGCACTGGGAACTAAGGTCGGGTGGCACGATGCCAGGATAATCCTATGGGCTAGGCTTGTAACAGTTTAGGCCATTAGCCTAGTACACACCTATGAACCTATAATCCTATATCATGTGGTCATAAACTGTTACCACTATCCTCATACACTACTACTATCTCCTCTCCCCCCTACATATTTTTATAACTTGCTTCATTATATCATTTGAACTCTTTACAAACCTATACAATTCTAAAATCTTCATTTCTATATAATTGTATAACTTACTTCATTATGTATTTCAAACTCCTTCCAAACCTTTCTTTACTGAAATGTAAGAACAGTAAATTTCTTTAGAACAATGTCTTCTCTTCTGGAGTATCAATCCATTTACTTCCTGTAAGATTTTAGACCTAGAAGAACTGTATAGACTTATAACTGTTGATGTAAATACTTTAATGCAAGTATCTGTCTTCTTGTAATTATGTCTGTTTGTTCATGAGAAATGTAAATGTTTTTCTGAAAACTGTCTGAAATTCAGCTGTTAATATGAATGTACTGTAATTTAGTTGTTCTCCTCGGGCTTCCGCTGAAATTGGACTCTGCCCAGTCAGATTTTGCCAGTCAAAAAAAAGACAAATAAATAATAAATGAAGAAATAAGAGGTAATAAGAAAGTCTGGTCCGTAAGATGAGCCCCCCCCCCCAATGGAGGTGGAAGATCATTCTACTTTCATCCGAAATCCCTGCCAATAATGTTTGCACCCATCTGTCAGAAACCATTGACAGTCAGGTCACCTTGTGGACAGCTAACTACAGAGAAAAAGGAACCTGTTGAAGGATTAGATAAAGATGGGTGCCACACCTTGGCATTGTCATAAGTTGGAAGGGGGGTATTCTTTCAAGGAAAATAACCTTTCTTGTAAGGCTTGGTGGAGTTGTCATCCTGCAATTTCCTTATATTGCCTTGGATATTATTCAGCTGGGACTTCTGCTTGTAAGGCTGCCAAAAAGTATCTTGCTTAAAGGAAGAGAAATTGGGAATAAGAAATACTTTCAATACTCCTTGCATCAATTTACCTCGGTCATTCCATTGTTTAAGGATATGATTAACTTCTGTATGAACACACACAATCACACTCAAAAGAAGAATTCATAATATCACTTTTTAACTCAGTGAAAAATTCTAGAAGTGCAGCCAAGCATAATTCCTAATCACCGCTGACAATGCTGCATTTCTAGAAATAGTATCACCCCCCTCCAAGGCACTTTTTAGAGCATGTTTTGACACGTAAGAAACACCAGAAACAACAGCTTTCATAAAGAACTTTTTCTCTTGAGCTAATAATGTAGCAAATATGTCTAAACTGTATATTTATTTCAGTACAAACGTCCACATAAAACAATAGTAGTTAAACACTTTAAAAGCTACCATGGTAGAATGTGCCAGCTACTTTCCATAAGATTCTAACCACTTGCCTAGTTAATCTGAGGGACTGGGCACAAAGAATACAGTGTCTTCTTACTAGTGGGGGTCACTGGGGATACCAAAGGAGAATCCAAGGACAAAAGGGCTTGGAGGCCAGGTTAGGCCAAGCATACCCCAAATTTCTTAGTGTGAATGAACAGAGGAGAAATACAAAGCTTTCTAGAAGACCTCCTCCAATGCTGGGATCAAAGGAGGGACAACAAGACATCTGACTGTGTCCCTGTATCTGATCATCATCAGAGGAACTAACTGATCCAACACAGACAGGTTAGAGTCCTCAGAAACATGATCTCATTGAAAAAGAGGATTCTTAGCAGACTGACCAGAGGTGAAAGCTGCAGTAGTATTATAATCAGGGTATGCACTCCGTAAACAACTGACTGTGCCATGGATCTATCCACAGTCATCATCATCTCAAGTGGGAAACCAGTGAAAGACTGCTGCCGCATTGCATGGGGTGGGGGGGGGGTCTTCTGCCATTTTTAAGCATGCAGTACACTACTGAGAGAGCTCATTGTGGCTGTGGGAGTATCAATACAGGCAACAGATTCTGCATTGCTGACGTCACCTGCAACTAAACAGTTTAGTTCTCCCATATTTGCAGCAGGTAATAATACAACCCTGGTGGGTGTGTATGCCCTTGTGCCATGCACAGCTGTGGTAGTACAACCACACCAGGGAACCTGGAGGCAACAAAAGGCGAGTACTCCAATGGCCTCCCAAAGCTAAGCCTACTGTGGAATCACAAGCTGTAAGCTGAAGCATACTTTTTGATTCATTTTTTCATTTTTTTTAGGTGCAGATGGAGAATACGATGATGGGCGGGGGGCTCTGAGTCCATCAAGTCAGGGAACAACAAACTAGCCAGCTCAATATCAAATAATGGCTGCATGATCAGCCCAGCAAAAAAATCTGGATAAATATGACTATTCTCCCTCTAAACAGAGATCTAAACATTATTTCTGTAGAGATACTCTTCTGAAC
Organism: Protopterus annectens; assembly: GCF_019279795.1. Classification (NCBI taxonomy): domain Eukaryota; kingdom Metazoa; phylum Chordata; order Ceratodontiformes; family Protopteridae; genus Protopterus; species Protopterus annectens. The sequence goes on from NC_056741.1 coordinate 1,553,661,350, forward strand.
ACTGCACTGAGAACATGACAGCATTTTCAGTAATACAGTTCAAACCCATGATTTTGCTAAAAAAAGCAGGTTTCAATCCAAATGAATGGATACAGCCTAAAACAGTATCAGACAAGAAATAAATCATAAACTGATGAAAAATGTCTGTCAGCAATATTTATCATACAAAATGGTGCCAAAAATCGCAATTTAATAAATCATTTAAAATCCTGCAATCATACTAAATCACCTCAAATAATCATATCCTCAAAGAAAAAATGTAATAAGGGCAAATCTTCCTCTCAAACCTTCCAAATGAAGTTTTAATCAACAGCTAAACTTTACTGTGCTATTCAAAGTAAAAAAAAAAAAAAAAAGAGGCATGGGCCCTTGGGCCGATAGCCTAGTACCTACCTATGAACCTATATACAAAAACTGTCTTATCTGAGCTCTGCAGTTGACGTTACTTGATTTAATTTCTCGAAGTCTTTTGGGTTTCTAGTAGCATGATGGTAATGGGTCCCATTCCTAAGTCAAAATATGATTAAAGTTCATGAAATTAGTATTGTTTAATCTTTGATGTAGCCAAAAGTGCACATTGTAGCACCCGCAATGTGCCTAGAATTGACTCCTAATGTAATTCATATGGAATCATATGTATCAGAGGCCTATCTAAATACGACTGTAATTTTTTTTTTTATGAGACCCATTGCTCCTACTACTATTGGAACTATCTGGGTATCCATCTTCCACATTGCCCTCATTTCTACCTGTAAATCCTGGTACTTTACGGCTTTGTGTGTCTCTCTCTACATAAGACACTACAGTCTAATTTGAGAGAAACAATATCCCAAAAGATCTTACTCTGACTGTGGCAGAAGAAAACTGAAAGGATACTGTCTGTGAGTGCCAAATGATTGGTTCCTTACCCTTACAGACAGGAAGTGGGAAGAGTTCTGAGCTTTGACAGACTGCCAGGGGAAAGATATCAGGCCACTACTAACCGTATACCAGTAAGGCAGTGTGTTTGCTGAACATCTCAATGTATAGCATCTTTTGCAAAATTATGTAAATCTTCTTCATAAATTGAGAGCAACAAGGTGTCGTTTAATACAAAAAATGCTTAACACACTACATTTTGGGCAAGAAACCAATCCCCCTACATAATCAATCAGGACATCATTGCTGTGGCTAATTCTGTCAGACCTTCGATTGTAACAGATGACAATCTGAGAAAGTACAGTTGTTTAAATAAACTTACCATAACAGTAAATGTTCAAATGATCACTGCTGCAGTAGCCCTAGCAATACGGATCATATCCTGCCAACGATCTAATAGCTGGTCAGTTTTCAAAGCTTCATGTCACCTTCCAAATGCCCAAGCTGTCAGGCAGTTCAACTTGAGTTGACTAAATGACAAGTTTGGGTGCCAAGCTTTTCACAGCATTCCTGCCAACAGACAAGAGGGAGGGTAAGGCATGAAAAGACAACACTAACAACAACAAAAAATAAATGTCCACACCCTGGCGTAAAAACACACCAAAAAACAACGGGGTGTATGGAGCAGCTATTGCAGCAGAGATCATATGAACATCTACTGTTATTGTAAGTTTACTTATGCAACTGTACTATGTTCATCATATTGAACACTGCTGTAGTAGCCTTAGCTAGATGGGTAGATTACCATAGCTTACTACATTTGGAGGTGGAAGGAGGAGAGACTAGTATCCCAGGAAGAATATCCAAGCAAAGCACAAACTGGGGCTACAGAAGGAACCAAGCTTATAGCGATTTGTCAAAGTATGTACAGAGGACCAGGAAGCAGTTTCTAGAACACTTCCAGAATCCAACCTTTTCCAAAAAGACAAAAATGAAGCCAAGGCCATGGTAGAGTGGGCCTTTACCCAGCCTGGAATAGTTTTGTTATAGTGAGTATAACAGAAGGTAATACCATTAAACAACCATTGAGAAATATTACTCTCACAAGAAATGAAGAACTGATCTGAAGATCTGAAAGATTTAGTTCTATCAAGACAGCACCCAGATTGTGTGTGGACACCCAAGGTATGGATTATCCTTTCTCCCTCATTTTTAGGTTTAGGAAAGAGAATAGGTAGATGGATTGTTTGGCCTAAAGTAAACTCGAATACCACTTTAGGCATACAAAAAGGATTAGTTCTCAAAGAAACCCTGTCCATGAAGAAAATGAGAAAGAATTGACTCACCATAAGAGATTGCAACTCAGACACCCTTCTTGCAGAGGTCAGAGTAATCAGTAAAACTATTTTCCATGTTAAGAACCTCAAGTCAGCCAGATTAGCTAATTCAAATGGAGCAAATGTTAGTTTCTCTAACACAAAATAATGATACGAAGGAGGGACCACTGGTTTACTTGGAGACCTCTTGTGCAAAACCCCTTTCAAAAACATTTTGACATGAGCCTGCATTGAAAGATGAGGATTCATGGGCAGACATGCTGAAATGGCTGATAAATGAATGGTGTCAAAGGAATAAGAAAGGCCATAGGATAGTAATTCAAACAAATATTATGCATACAACTAGCCCTGAATGGATGTTGGCTATGTTGCTGGCACCAACTAGAAAAACTTTTCCATTTGCTAATATATAATCTTCTAAAAGCAGGCTTTCTTGCCTCCATTAATACCTCCTGCATGTTGTCAGTAAACAGGTGCCAAAAAGGAATTAAGACCCTATTATCTAGACAGTCAATTGAAGCTGACTGATGTCAGGGTGCATCAAATACCCCTACTCCTGTGTGAGTAGATCCAAATATCTGAAGAAGCTTGTAGTACTTGCCCCTGGCTACTTCCAGAAGAAGGGAAAACCACAGTTGCCTAGGGCAGAAGGGAGTCACAACAATGATCTTGTGGGATTCCTTCTGAATCTTCAGAAGTACCCTGGATATTAGTGGAAAGGGTGGGAAAGATGAAAGAAACATTTCTTTGTAAGAAAAAGAAAAGGCATCTGTCTTCCAGACCTTTTTGCATGGAGGCCTAGAACAGAACCTTGCCAGTTGACTGTTCAGAGAGGAGGCAGAGAGGTCTACTTGAGGAACTCTCCACAGATGTATCAAATCTTGGAAGACACCTGATCTAGTTTCCATTCATGATGATCTGCCCTGGCCATGCTCAGCTTGTCTGCCACACACTTTTCAAAAGAATGTAGAATACCTGTAGAGTGAGACTATGCTGTGAAACTTGTCCCAAACTTACATGGGTTGTGTGCAAAGGGGGTACAACCTGCCCCCACCACCACCGCATGCTGATGTATCATATGACTGCGGTATTATCTGTAATAACTTGCAGAGGTCCCAGGAGTCAAAGATGATTCAGAGTTGAGTGTCTTGGCTAGGACAAGCATCTTTTTGATATTTATGTGCTTGCATTTGGCCTTGGTGCCCCACACACCCTGCACTTTTATCCCTCCTGAAAATATTTGTCAAGCAAAGTCTGAATCATCTGTGGTCTCTGTTTTGGAACAGGGAGGGAGAAGGGGATACCTGGATTTAAGGATACCTGTTATTTCCACCAAATGATCTCTCTTCTGACAAACCTCAGCAGTGGGATTTGAAAAGACAAAGGATGTTGGTACTGGAACCAAACAGACTTCAGATACCACTGTATCTTTTTCATGTGGAGTCTTGCCAGGGGTATCTTGAGAATCACAGAATCCATGAGACCCAAAATCCTGAGGTATTCACTCACAGTGATTGAAGCTTGAGTGGAAAACCATAGAAATAGATTAAGAAATAGATCTATTTTTTTCCTGTAGAAGAAAAGCTCTTTGAACTGAGGTTTCTAGCTGACTTCCCAGGAACACAATCCTGGGTAAAGGGTCAAGACTTTTAATGTTCTCTTGGAATCCCATCTTGTGTAAGAGATCTCTCATGCAAGAGCGAGAGAGAGAGAGAGAGAGAGAGAGAGAGAGAGAGATGCCTGACACTTTGAAAAAGATTCTGCAAAGATATGTAAACAGTCTAAATATGGAAAAACGTGGATGCCCTGTAAGCCTGCTATGAGCTAGAATAAGAAGTTATGTACTCACCATAACGTTCCATCTGAGTAGGTGACTTCATTTGTCTGCAACCTTTGGGTCTTGGATCCGATCTCAGATCCGAGCCGGCAACTTATTTCATAGCTTAGAGATCCGAGCTCCTAGCTCCTCCCCTTACTCATAATCCCCTGCCAACCCTGACTGACCTCAGATCAAGTTTGCCCGTATACAAAAAGCCGAAGGCTAAATACATCCCGAAGGATACCATAGAAGGACATACAGGAACAAGAAAATTCTGAGGGCCAGGGGGAAGGGGGGGGGATGGTTGCAGACAAATGAAGTCACCTACTCAGATGGAATGTTATGGTGAGTACATAACTTCTTAATCTGAAGTAGGTACTTCATTTGTCAGCAACCTTTGGGACAGAGTCCCCAGCTACCTGAATCTTGGGTGGCCATCATGGAAGGATGTTCCAGAGCACTGCAGAGCCAAAGGACGCTCTCCCTCTGGAGATAATGTCCAGCTTATAATGGTTGATAAAGGTATGAGATGAGGCCCAAGTGGCCGCGGAACAAATATCATCCAGTGAAACTCTAGACCTGAAGGCCGCAGAGGTAGATATAGAGCAAGTAGAGTGCGCACGAATTCCCTGAGGCGCAGGCCTTCCAGAAGTTTCATAAGCCAAGAAAATACACTGTGAGATCCATCGTGATAAAGTAATCTTAGAGACAGATTTACCTAGGTTAAATTTGGAAAAAGAAATGAACAACTGGTCGGATTGCCTATGACCAGCAATCCTGTGAATGTAGAAGTGCAGTTGTCTATGCACATCTAAGGAATGGAGTTTGTATTCTCCCTTGTTCTGATACTTAGGGAAGAAAACTGGTAGGTTAATGGACTGATTGATATTAGCCTCTGAAGCCACCTGTGGAAGAAAATAAGGATTGGTAATGAGGTACACTCTATCCTGATGAAAGGCCAGGTATGGGGGTTTCACACAAAGGACCTGATGCTCGGAAACTCTTTTTGCCGAAGTAATAGCGACTAGGAACGCCGTTTTCCAAGAGAGGTACTTAAGATGGACCGAGGCAGCCAGTTCAAAAGGGGGAGCTGTCAAGGCCTGTAAAACTAGAGCCAAATCCCAAGGGGGTACAATTTCCCTGACAGGAGGTCTGAGCAAGAAAGTACCCTTGAGAAAGGTTGTACACAATTTCGCTGTAATCAAGGGGCCCGATTCATGGCCCACATAGTAATAAGAAATAGCTGCTAGTTGAACCTTGACCGTAGAGCAGCTAGCCCCCTGATGGAACAGACCTGTAAGGAACTCCAACACAGATGGTAACGGGGCTGTGAAGGGGTCTAAATTATTATTCTCCGCCCAGGAGGAGAAGCGTTTCCACTTACTACGATAGACTTTCCTAGTGGAAGGTTTATGTGCTGCTACGAGAATGGCTTTAACCGGTGAAGAGATTCCGGGAGTCCTGACTAGGAGTGGAACTGGAGCAGCTAAGCTGTCAACTTGAGGTTGTCCAGATTCGGGATCGGGAGGTCAAGGGGATGAGATATTAGATCCGGGAGGGGATCTAGAATCCAAGGCGGATTCACCAGATGAGACCACAGGTAAGGGAACCACGTTTGACGAGGCCAGAATGGGGCAATGAGGATCATCCTGCTCCCCAACCGACTGGCTTTCTGTATGAGTTTCACCATCAGGGGCAGAGGAGGGTAGGCATAAAGTAGACCGGGGGGCCAAACATGCACCAGAGCATCGCTCGGGGATTCCCCGATGGGGGGAATTAGAGCGAAGTAGCTGTTGCATTTCGTATTCGAGGGAGAGGCAAAGAGATCGCAACAGAGTTGCCCCCACACAGCAAAAATCCACTTCGCTACCTGGGGATTGAGAGACCACTCATAAGGGGAAAGGATGGTGCAGCTGTGTCTGTCTGCCAGTATGTTGGACCGTCCCAGAATGTGCGTTGCAACAAGAAAGCGGTTGGTAGAAATCTCCCATTTCCACACTCTCATAGCCTCTCGACAAAGAGGATAGGACCTGGTTCCCCCTTGTTTGTTGATGTACCAGACCACTGATATGTTGTCCGCCTGTATCGCAATAGTCCCTACCGGAAGAAGGTTCTGTAGTGCTCGCAATGCCAATAGCACCGCTCTCATCTCCAGGACATTGATATGCAAGGAGGTCTCTGTGTCATTCCTCGTGCCTTGGACCATCTTGCCTGCGCAATGCCCCCCCACCCGAGGTGAGAGGCATCCGTGGTCACTGTGGCGAGGAGAGGAGGTGTGGAGATAGGACGTCCCATATGGAGATCTGGAGATTGAAGCCATCATAAGAGAGCCGTCCTGCACGCCCTGCTGATGGAAATAGGATGGCTTAGGGGGTAACGTTGAAAAGACCATTGGACTTGGAGGGTCCATTGCAGTACCCTCATGTTCAGATGAGCCAATGGCAAAAGAGTGATTGCTGCCGCCATGGAGCCTAGTGCCCTCAGGACCCATCCCGCAGGTGGAGCTGTTGATTGGAGGATGGCCCGCACATGCAGCCTCAGGTTCTGAAGACATTCCGCAGTCAGAAATGCTAGAAGGTTTCTTGTATCCAATTTGGCCCCTATAAACTCTATCACCTGGGTAGGAGCAAGAGAGGATTTGTTCATGTTGATGGTGATGCCCAGCTGGGGAGCCAGCTGGAGGAAGTAGTCCCTGGCTGAGCAAAGTAGATGCCTTGTCGGGGCGCTCAGGAGCCAGTCGTCCAGGTATGGAAAAACCTGCATTCCCTGGAGTCTCAGGTGGGCCGCTATCACTGCTAATACTTTGGTAAACACCCCGGGGGTTGTGGTGAGAACAAAGGGAAGGACCCTGAACTGGTAGTGACTGGCTCCCAGCCGGAAGCGGAGAAACCTCCTGGATCGTCTGTCCATAAGAATGTGGTAGTACACATCCTTGAGGTCTATACAGCACATCCAGTCGTTCTCCCACAGTTAGGGGAGAATGGATTGAAGAGTGACCATCCGGAATTTTTCTTTGGTTACCGACAGGTTCAGAAGGGAGAGGTCTAGGATTGGCCTTAAGTCCCCCATCTTTTTTGGCACCAGAAAGAACCTGGAGTAAAACCCTAATCCAAGCTGGTCTGGGGGGACGGGCTGGATGGCTCTTTTTTCTAGAAGCTGCAGGATCTCTGCAGCTGCTGCCTCCCTCTGATCAGGTGGTACATTGGGGAGGCTTTTGATTCTGGGGACATGATACATGGGAATTTGGTAACCTCTGGATATGATACGAAGCACCCAGTGATCTGATGTGATGGACTCCCAAGCTGCCAGGTGCTTCGAGAAACGCCCCCCGACTGCCTCCAGAGTGGAGCAGTCTGGCAACCCCTCAGGGTTGCTGCGCAGGTCAGTCAGAGAAAGTTTCCCTGGACCCAAAATTCTTTGGGCCCCCTCTGCCTCTAGGGCGGCGTCCTCCTTGTCCTCCTCTGACACGGAAGGACTGGTTGTCCCGAGCAGGCTGGGAATGTTGCAATTTCCAGAACTACATCTTCTTCTGTCCCTTTTGGTTCTTGGAGAAGGACCTCTGGGGAGCGGAGAAGCAGACTCCGATGGCAGACAACGTCTTCCCATCCTTTTCGCTCTGGACAAAAGTTTCGCGAACGGTCTTGCCAAATAAGGTAGAAACATCAAAAGGGGCATTTGCAAATGACACCTTAAAGGGTTCCGCGAAGTCACAATGTTGGAGCCAGGCCTGGCGCCTCATGACTAGGCCTGCTCCACTGGCTCTAGCGGCTCCCTCTGTAGCATGGGACAACAACCGCATAGAGGTATTAGATATCGATCTTAGAGTGGCCATGCGAGTGGAGTACAATTATTTGTCCTCTGCCGACATGGACTCGGGGGGGGGGGGGCAGCGTACTCTTTGATAAGGTCTCGGTGCATCCTAATAACATGTGCCATATAGTTCAGAGACCTTACTGAGAAGGTCGCTGAACTAAAAACCCGCTTCCCCAGGCGATCCATCGAGCGGGACTCTTTGCTCGGTGGATGGACCGAGGGGCTCTCCTGAGCTAATTCCCTTTTCGTGGCTGCCGCCGTCAACATGGCATCTATGGGGGACCCTTGCTCCAGTGGGATCTGTCCGCAGGGGGGCTCAGAATTCTATCGGGGCATTTGGGAACTGGCACCACAGTGTCCGACTCCTTCCACGCCCTGGTGGTAATAAGGTCCACCAGGGGGTCGGCCAGAGGGGACACCCAAGAGGTAGACGGTCCTGCTTCGAATGCCTCCAGTAACACGGACTCGTCGGAGGAAGCCTTGGGGACAGACCACCCCCCCCTAATCCTGAGCATTTCCATGATGTCTCCGAAGGAGACATCCAAGGGGGGGGTGACCTTGGGGAGCCTTTCCCTTCATCCAAGTCCGTGTCTTCTGTTAAGGACTCGGGGGAATCCACGTGTCTCCTCTTACACTTCTGCTTATGAGGCACATCCTCAGGGGGGCTGTCCGAGGAGGTCTCACCAGCAACGACCTGTTCCAGGGGAATGACCTGAGACATCGAAGCAGGTTGTCCCTGAGGCCGGGTGATGGAAGCCTGACTCAGCTGAGAGGGAGTGCGGGGTGGAGCCGAAGCAAGGGCCGGGTGTCCGGATGCCCTCAACAGAGCCCTCTCCACTACATCGAAGGCCGAGGGGAAGTCACTCTCTCTGGGATCCGAAAGTCGTCTCCCACTAGAGGGATCGGAGTCGGCGCTGAGACCATCAGATCCGAAGGACCCGTGTGCTCCGACCTGGACAGAACCGAAGGCACACTGAATCCCTCGGATCCGCAGCTCAGCCCATGGCTCCGAGAGCTTGGATCCAACAAGGTAGGACCTGACAGACTCGAGGGCAGAGTCAGATCTGAAGTACCCAGTAATGTCGGCGTTGACCCACCCCTGGCTCCAACGCTGCCCAGCTCCGTGCGCTCCGAACCCGGAAAGCGGGTTGGAGAAGGCGCTATCAGGGCAAAAAAAGGTGTTGAGCTCCCCTCCGAAGGGTGGGGGGGAGGCATGAGCACTCCCATCTGCAGCTGGGCCTGGATGAACCTTCGCATCATCCGGTCCAAGTCCGCATCCGAAAGGCTGTAGGTAGATCTCGATGAGGCCACCGAGGTGGGCCGGCAGTGCCGCCTCGATGACCTCGACGGAGATCGGGTCTCCTCCTCCTCGGGTCCCAGAGAGAAGCACGGGGATCGGAGCCGAGGAGGAGGGGAACTGGAAGCCATGGAGGGAGAAGCCCGCTTAGCTGGGGGGGGCCGAAGCGGAGGCCTCGGCCCGCCGCTTGTGGTGCTTCTCCCTCCTTTTCTCCCTCCTGGCCTCCCTCTCCATCGGTGCCTTAGTGGGAGTTTGAGTCCCGGCCGGGGGGAGGGGGGCAGGAGTGGCTGCCACCAAGGACTGGGGTGGTAACACGGGAGTACCGGAGGACAAAGCCGGATCCGGGGGGGCAAAAGTCCCGCCAGCATCAGCTTTGACCTACTGTCTTTCAGTGTCCTGGAGTTGAACGTCGCACAGATCGAACACCCAGAGGAGAGGTGTTCAACCCCAAGGCACCAAACACACCGAGTGTGGCCATCCGCCGGTGAAAGCTTATGGCCACACTCGGTGCACTTGGAAAAAATAGGCTTTGGGGCCTCCGACCTAGTTTTCAAAATAAAAGTTTAAAACTACCTCACACAGACCAGGCCCCAACACACAACAGCCCACACACACACTACGTATCAGTGAAGGAAGGGGAGGAATTACACTAAAAGTAAAAGTACACTGACAAAAGGGAACCTAACCACACACACACACACACACACACTTAAACTATGAAAAATATAGAATTTTACAGAAAAAAGTAATCACTTATCTATGAAACACCAGGAGCTCAGCAATCTAGAAGCTTACTCTAAGAGCGGCAAACTAGATCTGAGGTCAGTCAGGGTTGGCAGGGGATTATGGGTAAGGGGAGGAGCTAGGAGCTCGGATCTCTAAGCTATGAAATAAGTTGCCGGCTCAGATCCGAGATCGGATCCAAGACCCAAAGGTTGCTGACAAATGAAGTACCTACTTCAGATCTGGAGCTATACACTTTGTGAGCACTTTTGGTGCAGTGGATAGTGCAAATAGTAAGGCAGAGAATTGATAACGTGATCCAGACACACAAAACTTTAAGAAAGGTCTGAAGTCTGGATAAATAGGGATATAATGATATGTAGAATACCAAGCCGACACAATGTGACACCAAAAACTTGTAAATGATAAACCGGCTCAGCTCCTCAGACACTGCAAACTTTAATAGACCAAGAGAACGAAAAAATACAGGAATAATATGTGTTTTTTTTTTGTTCTCTTGGTCTATTAAAGTTTGCAGTGTCTGAGGAGCTGAGCCGGTTTATCATATAATGATATGTATCTTTTAAGTCTAGTGTTACCAAAAAATTGAAAGAGGTAGAAGAGGTAACAGGTTATGAAGTGTATCAATTTGAATTTGGACACTGTCACAAACAGGTTTGCTTTTTCTTTCTTTGACAGTAAGAACATCCTTGAATTAAAAACCCGCCCCCACATGGGAAGGAGTAACTGGTTCTATCACTCTTTGGTATAGCATATGATGAAGAACTGGTGGAGACAAGAGAGTCTGACCTGGAGGATTAGTAATGACTCCCTGGAAAGGAAGAATTACCTCCCACTACCATCTGTAACCTTGATGAATGATCTTCAAAAGACATTTGTCTGAAACTACCTGTTTCCAAAGAGAAAAAAAATGGAGATTCAGATTTCCTGGAAGAAAAAAGGGACCAGGGTGGGAGAGGGTCACAAAATCTCTAAAACAGTCATTCAGACTTGTTGGACTGTCCTTGATCTTGGGAAGTGCAAGGATTCTTTTTAGAACCCCCTTGCCATATCCTCTTAAAAAAGAAGTTGTGTACTCACCATAACTGTCCATGTGAGTTGTTAATCTCGCCTTTATTCTTACAGATGGGTTCGGAGCCGATCCTCGGCTCCGAGTCGGCCTACTACAAAGCTCGACGTCTTCAGACAGCTGGAGGCCAAGTCCCTATCCCATGATGCACCTAGAGTTACCTCAGATCTTGTTTGCTGTGTATAATAATACCATGTGCCATTCTATCACTCTTTGGGAGAAAACCAATAGAAAGAATGAGCAACCAGAATAAAACTAGTATCTCGGTCCTCAAAAACCCCTGGAGAGGGTGGGAAGTTAGAATGAAGGCGAGATGAACCACTCACATGGAACGTTATGGCGAGTACATAACTTCTTTATGTGAAGTTGTTCTATCTCGCCGTTCATTCTTACAGATGGGTAGCATCCCAAGCACCATCTTTCTCAGGTGGCTCACAGGAGTATGTTTTCAGGATAGTGGAACCAAAGGAAGCCCTGTCCTGGAGGTCTTGTCAATTTCGTAATGAGTGATAAAAGTATGAGGCTTTGACCAAGTAGCTGCTGCACAAATATTGTCTATAGGAAGCCTAGCAGAAGATGTGGACACTGCTCTGGTAGAATGAGCCTTAATTTTGTGTTGTAAAGGTAAATTAGCAGCTGAATAAGTAAATGTGATACAATCAGATAAACATCAAGACAGCGTTGTTTTTGCCACTGGCATACCTTTTCGGGAATCTGAAAAGGAAACAAAAAGCTGTTCTGATTTTCTGAACTCTTTTGTTCTATCCAGGTAAAATCTGAGCTGTCTATGAACATCAAGCTTGTGCAGCATATACTCTAAGTTGTTGGTGTGTTTGGGAAAGAACACTGGTAAATCTATGATCTCGTTAAGGTTAGCTTGAGCACAAACTTTGGGTAAAAAATGAAGGACTTGTTCGCAGGGACACTCTGTCAGCATGAAAAATCAAATAAAGAGGCTTTATGGACAAGGCCTGTAGCTCTGACACTCTATGGGCAGAAGTGATGGCTACGAAAAAGATGGTCTTCCATGACAAATATTTCAAATCACATGGGGAAGCTGGTTCGAAAGGTGGGAGAATAATGCGTGAAAGCATAAAATTTAGATTACATGGGGTATAAGGGGATTTCACAGGTGGTCTGAGATGAAAGGTCCCTTTGATAAAGGCTTTGGATAGCTTGTGAGACATTATGTTTAATCCTTCAAAGCCAAGGTGAAATTTAGAGATAGCGGCAAGTTGTATCCGAACTGTTGCTCTTTTATTGAAAAGCATAGTCAAAAACTCTAATATGGAGGAAATAGGGGCTTGGTAGGGATCAATGTCATTTTTTGAAGCCCATATAGAAAATCTTCTCCATTTGCTAAGGTATAGCTTCCTAGTAGAGGACTTATGAGAAGATATCAATATATGCTGTGTTTCATTTGAGAGGTTATGGAACCTGGCTATGTTGGGAATTGGAGCAGCCAAGCTGTCAGTTTCAGGGACTGAAGACAGGAATGAAGAGCCCCCCCGACGAATGCATCAAAAGATCTGGAACTGGGTCCAGAATCCAAGGCTCTTCAAAAAGATGAAGTCGAAGGAAGGGGAACCAAATATGATGAGGTCAATGAGGGGCTATTAGAATGATGGTCCTTCACAGGGCTTTTGCTTTCTGCAATACTTTGGGTATCAAGGGAATTGGTGGGAATGCATAGAGGAGACCCGGAGGCCAATCGTGTATGAGTACGTCCCTTGGGGCTTCTCTTGGAGGGCAAAGTAGCTTCTGCATTTTGTGTTCATATGGTTGGCAAAAAGGTTGCAGCAAGGCTAGCCCATCTGCGGAAAATTCTCTCCGCTATCTCTTTCTTGAGGGACCACTCGTGAGGCTACAAAATTGCTCAGTTTGTCTGCTATCACACTGGATTTCCCTGGGATGTGCATTGCTGTCAGAAAGCGCTGGGTGGATGTAGCCCACTGCCATACTCTTAGGGCCTTGCGACAAAGGGGATAGGACCTGGTTCCTCCTTGTTTGTTCAAGTACTAGACCACCGACATGTTGTCCGTTTGAATTGCAATTGTTCCCAGAGGAAGAGTCCTGTAAGTACTGCAATGCTAAAAGTACCACTGTCATCTCCAGGACATTGATATGCAGATGTGTCTCTTGTTCGGTCCATGTGCCTTGGGCTGTTCTTCCCTGAAAATGCCCCCCACCCTATCAGGGAAGCATCCGTGGTCACTGTGGCCACTGGTGAGAGTAGGATGAAAGGACGACCTATCGTTACATGAAGAGAGGTCAACCACCATTGAAGATCTTTTTTGCATGTGTTTGTGATCATTATGAGATGAGACATTGGGAGCTCTTGGTAAAACCATTGAGTGAATAACAGCCATTGCAGAATCCGCATGTGCAAGCGACCCAACAGTATTGCTAATATTGCAGCTGCCATCATGTCTAACAATTTTAGCACTTCTGATGCTGGAGCCTTGTCTTTGGATATGATGTTGTGGACCAGCTGACTAAGTAGTAAGACTCTTTCTGCTGGAAGTCTCAAAGTGGTGATGGTGGTGTCCAATTCTGCTTTGATAAAAACGATATGTTGCGATGGTGACAAGGCAGATTTTTCTGAATTTATTGTAATGCCCAGAGGATTGCAGAGAGTAAGAGTGGTGTCCCTGGCTTGTATTAGCTGATGCCTGGTAGCGGCGGTGAGAAGCCAATTGTCTAAGTACGGAAACACCTAGAATCCTAAACGCCTCAGGTGAGCCGTGACCACTGCCATACATTTGATGAACATTCTGGGGGCTGTAGTGAGACCAAAGGGCAGGGCTCAAAACTGGTAATGATTGGCTCCCAGCTGGAAGTGCAGATGATCCCTGGATGGTCTGGCCATTTTTATATGGTAGTACACATCCTGTAGATCTATCGAGGACATCCAACTGTCTTTCCCTAAAAAGGGAAGTATCGACTGAAGAATAACCATCAAGAAATTCTCTTTCTTGACAGATCTGTTTAGTCTGCTGAGGTCCAAAATAGGTCTCCAGTCCCCTGTTTTTTTTGGAACTAAAAATAATCTTGAATAAGTTCCAGATCCTGTCTTGTCTGCTGGGACTGGTTGGATGACTCTTTTTCTTAGCAACGTTTGGACCTCTACTGTTGCTTGTTCCCTGTAACTGGGTAATATGTCTGGGATTGTTGCTGACAATGGAGGGGGAGTGGCGAAAGGAATGAAATATCCTCTGGAAACTATACTTTGTACCCACTTGTCATTTGTTATTTTGAGTCAGGCATCTGGTTACAAAGATAAGCGACCCTCGACTGCCTCCAGAGTAGGACAGTCGGGCCTCCTTTCAGGAGCCCTGGTAGGGCTTCCCAAAGAACTGATCTCTGTCACCCTGGTTTTGCTGACCCTCTCTGCCACAAGGGAAGCATCTTCCATTATTGCCCCCACCTCTGCCCCTGGAGGGGGGTTCACGACTTGTGTCCAGAAAGGCTCCTTGGGCTTTTCAGAACCACATCTTTCCTCCCCTTTGACCCTTGGGGTAGGGTCTGGTAGGGGTGGAAAAATGGACTCTGACAACAGCCAGAGTCTTTCCTTCCTGCTCACACCTGGTCAAAGTTTCCTTAACTTTGGGCCCGAAAGGGGATGAGCCATCAAAAGGGGGTGTTGACAAAGGATGACTTAAAGGCCTCCGTGAAGGAACACAAGCGCATCCAGGAATGTCTCCTGAGAGCAATTCCTGTACCCGCTGCCCTACTCATTCCATCAGCTGCATATGAAATGAGATGCATGGACGAGTTCATTATGGAGTTGAAGGTAGCAAGCTGGGAGGTGACTTTGTCTGAAGCTCCTGCAGCTACTGTAGCCTGAAGAGTATCTCCAAGATCTTTTAAGAGATCTCTTTGTAGTTTCGTAAAATGAGTGAGATAGTTCAGTGAACGCATGGCAAATGTTGCTGAACTATATGTGCACTTCCTATATTTATCCATGATCCTAGAATCTCTGTTAGGAGGACGGACAGAGGAAAAAGTTTCCGACATCTCCTTTTTGGTGGCTGCCGCCTCCACCTTGGCATCAACTGGCACTCCCTCGATAAGGAAAGACTTTTCATGGGGGCAGAAATAAATTTATTAGGCCTCCTAGAGACAGGCTCCATGGTGTCTGGAGACTCACACTCCCTTTGTGAGACCAACTCCATGAGCTCATCGAAGGATGAGACACCCAAGAGGTGGAGGGTTGAGACCTGAAAGCCTTCAGGAGAACCGACTAATCTTCAGTAGGGTTGGTGGACTTCCAGCCACCCCTCTGCCTAAGGATTTCTAAAATCTCAGCAAATGAGATACCTTCAGAGGGGGACCGTGGGGACCCTTCTGATTCATCCAAGTCGGTATCGGATGTGAGAGACTCCTGTGGGGAGTCTAGGTGCTTCCTCTTACAGATTCTCTTCCTGAAAACCTCATCAGTGGGAATTTCTGGTGAGGTCTCAGAAGAGCAGGGGCCATCCACCCAATGGGGCTTCCTGAGACTCAGGGTCTCTACGCTTAGAAAGGATCTGTGAAGCAGAAGTGGACACAGGCGCTTTTGGGGAGTAGGTAGTTGGACCTGAAGTTGTAGATGTCTTAGGAGACATCACTCTCCTCATGGTTTTGAAGGCGACTCTGCTCTGATGAGAAGGGATCGCTGGATCCGAAGAAACCACTGATCCACTCAGCACCAGTGCAGTGGGCTCCGAACCAGAAGTATGAGCCGAAATCATTCGAGCCGAGGCCCCGAGAGGCAAAGTCGTAACCGACAAGTCAGTCTGAGTATCCTCTCCGGACCTGACGGGAGAGTGTCGGCCCCTAGACTCCTCGATTGGTGCCGAGGATGTCCGAGTGAGTGGAACCAATGGAACTGGATCAGGCGTTGGCTTTGAAGGCTCAACATTCATCAGGTCTGACTCCTCCAGTTCCGAAGGACCGGTATGGCTCAGAGGAGGAAAAGAAGTCAATGGCATTAAAGTTTTAGGCTCCGAAACCACCAGGGTCAGAGCTGAAGACAATTTAGCAAACGTCAGTGCCTGTAGCAATTTCTGCACCACACAATCCACATCCAAATAGGACAGGCCGATCGAGGACCAAGATGAATGGATGGATGGAGGCACTGACTGCAGAATAGGTGACTTTAGTACTTTGGACACCGGTTCCAGGACTGGGGACCAGCTCTGAAAAGACAAGACTCTTGGCTCCGAGGGCTGTGGAGCCAACGTCGACTCTTTCTTAGATTTTTTTACTTCCGAAGAAGAAGCCTTAGAAGACTTTGAAGACTTACTAGATGTACCCTGGTCACTCAAAGCTTCCTGAAATGACGGTTTAAGAAGTTCTGTATCTATGAGTTTTCTTTTTCGCTCCTGAAGAACTCTGGATGAAAAAGAATGACAAATGGAGCAGTTTTCCTGTAACTGCAAGGCTCCAAGGCAATACACGCAATTAACGTGACTATCTGTCACAGACATCTTATGTCCACATTTTGGACACTTTTTAAATCCTGACTTAGGATGCTTATCCTTATCCTGGTCAGCCATAATCAAGTATACAGTATACAAACAACAACCTACTGTACTTTAAAGAGACTAGACACACCCAAACAATTAGCAAAGTTAAACTAGTAAAGCTAAATTATTGAAATAAGCCCTAAATAACAAATGGGCTGAATAACAATGTACTGAGTATTCAAAAACACACACACACTCACTACTAGTTATTTACCTACAAGCTATATAAGGATTTAAAGGTATACCAAAGGGAAAGGGAATCCGTGGTGGTGGTGGTTTGATTCTCAGCTAGAGCATAGTGCGTCTTTTGCCTGGAGACATGCGTGAATGGGCATACCTTCGTTGAAGGTTGTGCTTCAGGGCTGGCAACTCGGCACATAAAAAAATCTACTGGCAATCATTAGCGGACCGGACTTCCACTGTTGCGACTCCTAACCGGGAAAAGCCAAAAGACACAAAAGCAACCAAAGGGAAAGGGAATATTAAAGGCCTATAGAAAAAACGAGGCCAAAAAAAGAAGGAATACCTCTAGTAATAAGCTATAAAGGCTATCACTATTAAAGGCTATCAAATACTAATGCTAAATATTTCTACAAATATTTTTAGAAATAACAATTTTCCTAGATAATATCAGAAAAGAATTATACTGGTCCGAGCTGTGCAAGGAATCTCCGATGTATTGCAGCGGCAAACTAGATCTGAGTTAACTCTAGGTGCATCACGGGATAGGGACTTGGCTTTGAGCTGTCTGAAGACCTCGAGCTTTGTAGTAGGCCGACTCGGCTCTGAACCCATCTGTAAGAATGAATGGCGAGATAGAACAACTTCACATCATCTGTTTACCTGTGTTTCATTGAGTCTATTTATTCTGCTTTTTGACAAAAATGGATGAGGAGTTAGAGAATCCTTTATGCAATTTGTAAAAAGGGGTGAAAATGTTAAGAGATTCCCTGGATCAGCTCACCTCCTTCATCACACTTTTTGATCACCTCTACAGCAGAGGGGCCAAATTAAATCACTAATCAAAGGGGAATTTAAAATCTAATTTTTAACATCATCTGGGAATTTCTGAGAATGCAGCCATGCAAACCCCCTCAAAACAGTAGCAGTGGCCTTAGGAAGAAATATCAACACAGTCACACACACACACACACACACACACACACACACACACACACACACACACACACACACACACACACACACACATCTGAGAATGCTGGAGATGCAGCCCAAACAGTAGCAGTGGCCTTAGGAAGAAATATCAACACAGTCTCTCTCTCTCTCACACACACACACACACACACACACACACACACACACACACACACACACACATACATACACACAATGTAAACAATGAGTAAGTGACCTGTGCAAAAGAATACACAAAATTATTTAAAACACATTTTTCCTCATAAGTAGAAACTGCAGACAAAACATTTCTCATACTTTCTTAATTACTCAGAATAAACTTTAACATATGAGCCTGACAAGTCAAAACTGTGAAAATCAAAGTTGCAGAAGTATACACTTTTTCCCATAGTTAATAATTTTTCCAATCCATATCAGAAAGAGAAGGATTGGAATTAACTAAGTGCTTAGCAGAAATGGGACAAACTAAGCCTAGTCAGGTTTCGGAATAAGTGTATATAAATTTAAAAGATTTAGGAATTTTATACATCCTATCTGCCTTTTTAAGCCCAGCTGACTGACTAACAGGAAAACTGCAGGCAGTAGCACACGCATCCTATAATATGACATAACAGGAAGAATGGGTGCAGGTTCTGGAAAATCCCTCTGCAAAACTCAATAGTATTTTCTGAAGGACTGAGAAACCTCAGAGTTCTCCCACTAAAAACACAGGCACAGTCTATGCAATAGTCGAGAAACCCTCACAGGGAGAATCAGAAACTGAACACTTCTCTGATCCTGAGTCAGAAAACCCTGTATCTGTCTCTTCATCTTCCTGTTCAGATTCAGAATCTTGAATCTCTTCAGGAAAAAAGGTCTCTCTCTCTCGATCTTTTTTTTTTTTTTACCATAAACAACTTTACAATAATGATCAACAGCCTGAATTAAACCCTGAGCCAGACAAAGTAAGCTAATCCTGTCTGATGAAATTTTATGGGGAGTACACTCATGCTTTGCCTTTTGTTTCTTTTTAACAGGAAGAATGGGGCCGGTCATGTTACTAATGGCAGCAGCAGCAGCTTTCCTAGGGATGGTAACAAGATTCTGACACAACAGGGAAGCCTTCCCTTTCCCAGGACTGACAAAACTGTCTCTCCAATTCCCCCTGAGGGGTCCCCAACAGCTGCAGAGGGCTTGGTTAACTCCTGGTTCATAGCTGCTGTTGGTGCTACACTAGAGGGATCCTGGGTAAAAGATGAGTGGTGTGAGGTACAACAAATGGCCATAGGTAGAGTCACCCATGTCTAGCTCAGGCGAATTGCTAGCCTGCTGTGGTGGTAAAAATTGTTTGCTTAACTTTTTCTTTTTTTTTTTGTAGCTAGAAGAAGGCCCTTCCATGGGATCGTTAGTTTGTTCCATCATCAAGTAAAAATGGTACATCTTTCCTGGAGAAGACAAGCAGCAAATGCTGGTAAAAATGAAAGTTACGTACTTAACATAATGATAGAGCCATATTGTCTGTTGTCATCTGGTTCAACCTGTGGGTCTTCGGATTTGACTCAGATGTGGCACTGGCCATTTCCAAAAACTCCTCAACTTGCTTGGCTCTGCCTTCCTTACCTACACCTCACAGCAGCCTACCCTAATCCTCACATCAAGTTTGCCTCAGAATGACCAGTTTACATATATCTGTATATATTTGTGTGTGTGTGTGTGTGTGTGTGTGTGTGTGTGTGTGTGTGTGTGTGTATATATATATATATATATATATACACACACACACACACATATATATATATATATATATATATATATATATATATCTAATATATATATGTATATATGTACGCACACACACACACACACACACACACACACACACACACACACACACACACACACACACACATCTACGTATATATCTTCTTCTTCTTCGTTCAGCTTTTCCCGGTTAGGGGTCACCACAGTGGATCATCTGTCTGCTCATGATTGGCAGTGGAGTTTTACGGTGTTGAGTTGCCAGCCCGGCGCCCAACCTTCCACAGAAGACACACACACTCACACCTAGTGCCAATTTAGAGTGTCCAATCCACCTACTGCATGTCTTTGGGATGTGGGAGGAAACCGGGGCACCCGGAGGAAACCCACACGACCACAGGGAGTACATGCAGACTCCGCACAGAAGGCACCCCAGCCGAGAATCGAACCGGAGAATATCTTGCTGTGAGGCGGCAACGCTAACCGCTGCATCACTGTGGCCGCCCACCTACATATATATCTATATACTTAAAAAAGGTTCCTCAACTAAGGAGGACACAGGACCCCAAAGATAAGGAACAGACAACCTCCACTGTCCGGTCATCACAGAAAGGAAAGCTCGCCATGCCAACAAATTGTGGGAGCAGGGAATGGGAGTTTGAACTAGGTGGAAACAGATAACACAAATCTATCATTATGGTAAGTACATAACTTTTGTACCCAATGTTGTCTGCTCTGTCTGACTTCAATCTGTCTGACAGAGTCCTCAGCCACAAAAAATTCCCCAGGAGGAACTAAGGAAGGATATTCCGTAACACAGTGGAGCCAAAGAAAGCCTTGGATCTACACTGAATATCCAGCTTATAATGCAACACAAACGTGTGATGACCCAACCAAGTAGCAGCTGCACAAACTTCATCCATTGACACTCCAGAAAAAAAAGCTGTAGAAGTAGCCATAGCCCTTGTCGAGTGACTCAGACTTGTGTGGAAGGGTCTTGCCTTTCAAAAAATATACAAACAACATACAATCTGACAGCCAATTGGACATAAGTCACTTTAGACACAGGTCAGCCTAGTCTGGGTTTTGAAAAGGAGACAAATAATTAACAAGATTTTCTGAAAACTTTGGTACAGTCCAAATAAAATCTCAATTGCCTCTGATCATCCAGACAATGCAAAAGGTATTCTCCTTTATTGGAGAAATTGGAAAGAAGCACAGGGAGATGAAAGAACTGTTAAGGTTATTCCTGGAAGCGATCACTGGCAAAAAAGAAGGGTTTGTACGAAGATAAACCCTGTCTTTATGGTACACCAAATAAGGAGGTGAAGAATCATGAGTTTGCAACTCCGAAACCCTACTGACGGAAGTAACCACTATCAAAAACAACATTTTCCAAGATAACAGCTTCACGTCAGAAGTAGCTGAAGGATCAAATGGAAAGCCTGCAAGGACTTGTAAAGGCAAATCCCAGGGATGAACTGGGTGCCAAACTGGGGGACATAGGAAAAAAGTACCGCTGAGAAGCACCTTGGAAATCTTGAGGGATGCCAGAGGCACATTATCCCTGCCAACATGAAAATTAGAAATAGCTACCAATAGCACTTTACCTGTAGAAAAATGGAATCTAACCAAAACAAATCAGTGAGAAAAATCCAGAAATGGATTCCAAAGGGATGGAGAAAGGGTCAAGACCCTGAGGTTCTGTCCACATAACAAATCTTCTCCATTTGCCGGAATACACTTTCCTAGTAGACTGCTTTTGAAAAGAAGACAATATGTGAATAACAGCCTGAGAAAGCTTGGGATTTCTGGCCATCAAGGAAACTAGTGGAACCATGCAGTTAATGTGAAAGTGAAAGTTAAGGGGATCCAGACCTGCTGGATGAGAAATTAGATGGAGAATGGGATCCAGTGCCCGGGGAGGGGTTGGGGTGGGGGGTGGTACTTCAGAAGAGGCCAAAGGAAGGAAACCACACCTGATGAGACCAAAAAGGGGGCTATGAGGATTGCAACAGCTCTGCAGAGGGCTGCTTTCTACAGAAACTCTACCATCAAAGGAACTGGTGGATATGAGTAGAGGAGCCCTAAGGGCCAAGCAAACACCAAAGCATCCCTAGGTGACTGTCCCAGTCACAGAACTAGAGTATAATACTGCTGCATTTGGTGTTGGACAGAGAGGCGAAGAGATCACAACATGGAGTGCTCCACTGCCAAAAAATCTAAGCTATAACCTTCAGATTTAGGGACCACTTGAGAGTCAACAAAATGCTCCCACTGAGACTGTCAGCTAGAATGTTGGATTTCCCCTGGGATGTGCATTGCCACCAGAAACCACTGAGAGGAGCTCATCCACTGCCAAACCCTCATGGCCTCCCGCCAGTCAGCATACAAATGTGTTCTCCCTGCTTGTTGAGATACCGGAGAACATCCATTTTGTCCATCTGTATTGCAATCACACCTCTGGTAAGGGCATCCTGAAAGGCTTACAATACAAGGAGGACTGCTGTCATCTTCAGAACATTAATGTGAATGTGGGCATCCACAGATGACCAGGGCCCTTGAAACATCCTCCTTTCAAAATGCTCTGACCACCCCAGGAGGGACGCATCCCTGGTGACTGTGGCTGAGGAAGATGTTAGAACAAATGGTCTCTTGTTGGTTACTAAATGGGACTGCAACCACCGACAAATCTGGCTGCTACACACCTTTCTCAGCTGTAATGGAAAGTCCACTGGAAGAGAAAGGAAAGATCACTGGATGGCCACAGTCCATTGCAGAGCCCTTATACGATATCTGGCTTAACTGGGTGAGCCACAGGTTTCGAGGTTGCAAGAAACAACAAGGCCGGAGCATGAAGGCTGCAAACTCTGGAATTTGGAAGCTTGGCTATTTGACTGACTATGTCTAGGTGACACGTAATGAATTCTAAAACCTGCATAGGCTGAAGGCTCAACTTGGGATAATTGACTGTTGTGCCTAAATGGTTGCACAGCTGGAGTAAGGAATCTCTGGCTGAACGGATTTAGCTTGCTTAAATCCAGAAATGACCTGAGGTCCTTGATCTTTTTTGCACTAAAAAGAACCTGGAATACACCTCAGATCCTTGTTGGTCTGTTGGGACCTCCTGGATGACTCGATTTGCAAGAAACCTGCGAATCTCTACAGCTGCATAAAGTTTCTGACAGGGTGGAACATCTGGAACCTCTGAAAAGGGAATGCAATAACCTCTGGATACAACTCAGCTCCCATGCTTCCAAGGTGTTGGCCTGCAAAGCTTTTGGATGAAGAGTCAAATGACCCCTGACTGCCTCCAGAGCAAGGCAGTCAGACAACCCTTCAGTGTCACTGAAAAGACCCACTGGAGAAACCTCAGTGGAAACCCTGATTCTGCGGGCCACCCCTGCCCTGCAGGCAGCACCCATTATGACTTCCCTCTCCCCCGTCCTCAGGAGGAACCCTCTGAAGAAGCATCCTGAGAAGACTACTGTGACTTTCTGAAGCAGAGACACTTACCCCCTTCTGATTCCTTGAAAAGATCCATTGAGGGTTGGCATGGCAAAGTGCACACTTAATGATGGACGGTCTTCCTGTCTTGCTCACTCCTTGTCACATTATCCTTAACCTTCGGCCCAAACAAGAAAGAGACATCAAAAGGGGCACTGTCAAAGGATGCCTTGAAGCAATCCACAAAGTTACCTAAATTCATCCAAGCAAGATGCTGCATGGCAATACTGGAGCCAGCCACTCGAGATTCTCCATTTGTTTGAGATGAGCCTCATGGAAATATTAGTGATGGAAAACAGGGTGGACGGAAAACAGGGTGGACAACTGAGTCTCCAGTTTCCACTGCTTCTCTGGAGACTGCTGCCTCTTGCGATTTCTTGACACTTCAGACACCAAGAAGTCTTGTTAATGTGATAGATGATTGACAGCTCTCAGTGCAAAAGTGGCTGAGTCATAAGAGCGCTTCCCTAAAGAATCCAAAGCCCAAGACTCCCTGTCTGGAGAGTGAACTGACGAGATTTCAGAAAACTCCTCCTTGGTAGCAGCCACCACCACAATAGCATTTATGGCTGGACCCTTATTCTATTGTGACCAGTCTTTGCGGGGAGTGAGAATCTTATCCAGCTTCTTGGGGATAGGCTCTACCAAGTTGAGCTCCTTCCACTCCCTCCTGGACACTAAGTCTATAAGAGCATTTGAAGGGGGAACCACCCAAAGTGTTGATGGGCCTATGCTGAAGTCCTCCAATAATTATGACTCTTCCAGAGAGGGTACTTCAGTGGTCCAGTCTCTGCACTGGCAAAGTAGCTCCAATATGTCGCCAAAAGAGGTGTCATCCCACAGACACACAGAGGAACCCTCTCCTTCCTCCAGATCAGTATCCTCAGTGAGAAACTCCTCCAGGGAGTCAAGGTGTTTCCTCTTACACTTTGTCTTCCCCAAAACCTCCAAATCTGAAGATGCTGGGGAGGAAGTGGAAGAGTCAGGAAGCCCTGCCATGGGGGAAGGATGGAGGTCAACTGATGCAGGTTGACCAGGAGTAGACTGATGACTGATCGCAGGCATTGATGAATAAGGAGAAGGAAGACCAACTGGAGAAATCTGACTCTTCGCCTAACAGGATAACATCCTCTCTACAATGCTGAAGGCTGAGGCAGAAGCTGGCTTTTTGGGACTGAGGGTCCCAGCCCCCAAAAATACCAGAGACAAACCCAATCCTGAAGGAGCTACACTTAGCCTCAAACGTTGAGATCGGACCCAAGCTGTCCAAAGCTGAAGCCCCAAATGGAAGAGAAGATCTTGAAGCAGGAATTGTCAAACCCAAGCTGGAAAACCCAGCTTCAACATCATGGCTCCAAGTTCCTGATGGTTCCGAAAAACTCAGAGTTGAAACAAACACCAAATGAGTCACAACCAAAGATGGCCAAGTCATTGGATTTGACCTAGAGGGTGGAAAATCAGCTGTCCCTGAAGGAGTCAGATCTGAAGATCCAAACATATATATATTTTTAATAATAATGGGTGTTGCACTCGCCACTTTATCCGCTGAGGATCTCCAACCAAAATCCACCAGTCATTTGTCACTATATCATGAACTGTTGGGAGTGTCAAGTGAATAAGTTAATACTAAACGTAACGTATACTTGTTTGCATCAACAACCATTACAGAGGAATGTTACAGCTTTAAGAATATTCTTGAAAGACAGAAAAGGAAAAAAGAAGGAAGTGACTTAAGAAAAAAACGGATCATATTCATGTAATATGTGCAATCAATGTAGATTTGTAGCAAATAGTCCCTCTTTTTGTTTCTGTTTGAATGCAAGAATAAGTTATGCTGCACCAAAATATTGCAACTATAATACTAATGTAATTTATGTGGCTGAATGTTTGTCATGCCCGGCATTTTATATGGGCAGGACTATTAGGAAACTGAGTTCAGAATATATGAACAATGCCATGCAATAAAAAAGAAGAATGATAAAATTTCTCTGTATAGACATACTTTAAAATTTCCAAATTAAAAAAAAAACATATTTTTTATGTGTTAGATGCTATAAATCTGATATTAGAGGAGGAGATTCTAAGAACATGGTAAACACCAAGGAATATGAGTGGCAAATAAGATTAACCACCACAAATTCTGCTGGCTTTAATGACCATGTTAATTTTACATGTGTTTTAAATAAACACAAGCTTTAGATAAAGTACAAGAAATTATTTTAAAGAAGAGACACAGTTAGAGGTGCCCTGTGGATTAAGATCAAGTGAAAGAACTGATTTTAAAGAAGGAACTTGATTGGATGTGTTTTAGATGATGTAATTGATTCACAGGTTCATAGGTGTGTACTAGGCTAATGGGCCTGTGGCCTTTACAAGCCTAGCCCTTAGGATTAACCTGGCATCGTACCACCCGACCTTAGTTCCCAGTGCCTCTGTTGAGTAAAGCCACTGGAGTGAGGTGCCCTGTGGATTAAGATCAAGTGAAAGAACTGATTTTAAAGAAGGAACTTGATTGGATGTGTTTTAGATGATGTAATTGATTCACAGGTTCATAGGTGTGTACTAGGCTAATGGGCCTGTGGCCTTTACAAGCCTAGCCCTTAGGATTAACCTGGCATCGTACCACCCGACCTTAGTTCCCAGTGCCTCTGTTGAGTAAAGCCACTGGAGTGATCCCTGGGGTGAATTTTCTATATCCCATCCACTCATCAAGACTTTTCTTGAAGAGGGCCAGTGAGGTGCTTTGCTTGACATGTATGGGAAGTCTATTCCATAGCATGGGCAGTCTCTGGGTTATAAACCTGTCCCTCCAGTATGTTATTTTGATTGTGGTAATGTGGTTGAGGTCTCTGGAGCGGGTGGTGTGGAGGGATTGGGACTTCCTTAGATGTAGCATTTCTAACAGAGCTGGGACAGACATAGCTTTGTAAGTCAACCAGAGATCGCCTCTAAGTAGATGATATGAGACAGAGAATAGCTGGAGTTTTTTTAATCTGTCCATATAGGACAAATGTTTAAGGCCTAGGATCCTCTTTGTGAGGTACTTTTGTAGCCTCTCCAGTTGTTGCAGGTGTTTAGTGAGGTACATGCCAAATGGGGCATTATACTCAATGATTGGCCTAATGAGGGAAGAGTAGAGGGAGACAATGACCTATTTCTTCCTGGATGCAAAATCCTTAGTAATCAGATATGCCACACAGAAGGACTTTCTGACCACAGTGGCAATGTGGTGGTCAAAAGAGAGGTAGCTGTCAGCCTGTGTTCCCAGATCTCTTATAACGTCTTCTGTGTTCAGTGGACTACCATCGATGTGGTGATTCATGGGAACCGGGTTTTTCCAAAAGGGGATGACAACACATTTTTTGGCATTGAGCTGAAGGCCATGGTTCTGACACCAGTTGGTCTCAGTGAGGCCTTTCTGTAGGATGTCAGCATCACTCGGGGAGTTAATAATAGTTCCCAACTTGCAATCGTCTGTGAACTTTGTCAGCCAGAGTCCCTTTGTGTTGGCTTGGACTTCAGAGAAGTAGATACCAAACAGGAGAGGACCCAGGACTGAACCCTGTGGGACTATACTGGTGAATGGTCGGCAGTCTGACTTGGAGTCAGCTACTTTCACACTGTGATTCATGATTTTTTTAATATTATATGAGCAAAGTTTTGTCTTGTAGTCAGTCTAAAGAGGTCTAAATTTGAAAAGATGAAAGCGCTCACTGTGTGTGTGTGTGTAATAAAGTGTTGATTTGAAGGAATGGCACTGTGAATTTTGGATTTTTTCTTGTTTTTATTTTGTTTTTGAAGTTCAGTCTGGGTTTTTATTTTATTTAGATTAAATAATATGCCAACCCTCAAAAAAACACTTTAAAATACTTTGGCAACCCCCAAAAAGTAAAATAAACACAATTTTTCACAAAGAAATGGTTTTCTATTACTGTACGCAACTTTTAAACTGACAGGAAAAAACAGCAATCCAGTTTAAAAGTGCAATAGAGTCTGATAACAGTTCATTTAAACACAAAACTCCTAGCTTTGAAATAACTTTCCTGAAGAGGAAAGTGATAAAACACAAACAATATTTAGAAAATGGAAGGTTCTTCCCCAAAGGGAACTTATCTGTCAAGCGAAATAGCCACACCAAGCTCACCACCAATCCTCAAAAACCTTACAGAAGCGTACTCTTTGGCAGTAATAAAGCTCAGAAGGGCTTCATGCCCAAATTTGTCTTTTAGCCAGGTCAGCTCAAGCTGCCTGGCAGTTTGGGAATGTGGAAGGTGCCCTGAACCTTTGGAAGCTATCCAGCTGTTACATCTATAGCTAAGACTACTGCAGCAGTGATTAATAAGATGAACATCTGAAGTTCATGCTAATTCGCATAAAATACAGTGGGTCTCCTTGCATTTACAATACATTTATCAGGCAAATTCAAGAATTTGTTATTTATCATGTAAGAAAAGGCTCACAGACTTGGGACTTTATTTAGTTTCACACAGACTTGTTAGGAGAGATGTTATCCCGATTTACCAATATTTAATAATGATGATTTTCAACCACCTTTGTACCAACAGTCTCATCTTAGTGCTCAAACATTAGAAACAAGAATTATTTTGTTAGTTTGCCAGCTGCTTCTTCCAGGCTTAGGAAAGGAAGTTTCATATATTGGGCAGGTTTAAACTAGAAATTTTTTACCACTTTTTGCAAGACAGTCATCTTCAATTGAAATGTTTACGGTCATTCTGGCAGCAAACTCCTAGGAGGCTTGTATGAAGGCCTCAAGTTAGCCTTTCTTAATACACTGAACATCTTGCTCAGCTGATCTGTAAAGTTATCTCCTCCAAGTCTTATGCATTTTTATTCCTCCAAGCTGTTCTTGAATGCAGTATCCTTTTCAGAACATAACTCATGAAGTAACTTGAAAAACCACAAAGGTTTACAACCACAATGATTTCTGGACTACCTAATATAAGCAACCAAAAGTCCTATCACTCTATCACTGTCTTGTGATGACTCCTGAGGGTTGACCTCTATTTAAACTTTTGAACGCTTAAAGTCACTACTCTTTTTCATTACTTCCATCTCAATAAGTTACAGGTGTGTTAGGAACTTGCTGCAAGTATAGATGTTCAAGTAGATCCATTGTTCCAGTCCTCACTTTTGAGATTCCTGCCTGCTGGTGCCTAATTGGCAGGTCCAACTTCCAGAGCTTTAAACCAGGGCTTCGACCAAGGCTATACCAACAGGATGCAAGAACATTGGTGTTATAAGAAGTGTGTCAAGTGATGTCGTCTTCAGATATTTATTGGCCCAGCAACAGCCAGAGAGAAGACCTCAGAACCAAATCCCAGTGGACCAAATGGACCCATGTGCTCCAAGTCCAACCCAGTGACTCCCAGTCTCCCTCTCCATGCAATGCCAGTGCCTGGTAGGAAAATTAGAGGGAAATTATAGAAAGGGACTCGGGAGCCACCTCTACCAATAAGGCAAACAACAACTTTCAGGTCAGCAGAACACTAGTCAGAAGACAGAGTAGGAGGGAAGTTACCTAAACTGCAACAGTGAATCTACTCAGACATCTACTTTTATGGTAAGTTCCTAACAAAACTATACAATATTTATTGTAGTATTCACTGTTTCAGTCCTCACTTTTGGGAAGATTCCCAAAGCATAAAGAGAGAGGGAGGTGGATACATGTTATTAGGAGATTACACCCTGCAAGACAGCAGAGTCAAATCCTGGCTCTGGATGCTGATCCTTAATTGTAGTATTCAGAAAAATGTCTATTAAGCTGCTCCTTCAAGAATAGCCAGTGTTGTAACACCCCTGCAGAAGGCTGTGGTGGCCACAGCTACTCTAGTCAAGTAGCACTAAACATTTCCTAGGGTAGCTTTGCCATGTGCTGGACAAAAAAAAAAAAAAACAGTGACCAAATGTGAATTCCAAGATGACTGCACACTGATCAACAAGCTGATTTGAGCCCTGCCAGTGTAAAAACAGAAACTGAGGATAAAGGGCCAATTTTGTGTCAGATTTGATCACTGGTAATTACTCTGCCTAGATGCCAGCAAATAAGACATCTGGTGAATCTGAGACAAAATCAACCAGAAAAATTAGAAGACAAAACACTGGCTGGGAAGAATCCTGCAACTGTTCAGCAAAAAGAAGTTCAAGTTTCAGCTTTGGTACTCAGCATGGTTTCTGCTAATTTAGAGGAGAAAATAAATCAAATGCACTGAGAGGTGTTTAAAATAAATGAAACACTGAAGGAATATATCAGTTCAAATAACAATAGGCTCAAAAATAGAAGAAGCTTTACCTAGCTATTGAGATGAACTGATAGAACTGATAAAACTGCAAAAATCAGAGGTTGAAATGAATAAAAAGGCTTGCTGAATATGAGCTTCCCAAGAAGAGCCGTTTCAAAAAATACCAAAGTTAGAAGGCAGAAAAAGAAAAAGCTAGAATTTCCACTGTGTGATACCTTAAACCTCTTGAATCAGAGGCAAGATGGGATATATGTAAATTACCCTTTAAGGATATCAGGAGTTTCAGCTAAATGGTATTTCTGAATGTCCGTGACCTATTTCTTTTACTTTTAAGTCTTTTTATGGACAATTTCAGGCCAATAAACTAAACCCCACTAGCTGTGGACATGCATGTTTCTGCCTTCTTATGACATCATTAGCACAGCATAAGAGGAATGTTTGACTTTTGGAAACACAGGGTAGTCATACCCAACTGATATCCATAAACCTAAGGGCATCTACAAAATATCCCAACTAACAAACTAAAACAAGGAGTAAAAAGGTCAGATAGGAAAACAAATTGGTTAAAAGCACAATAAGAAAAATCTAGCAAAGCTGGAATTTCCAATGTGTGATACATTAAACCTCTTTAATCAGAGGCAACATGGTTTATATGTAAATTACCCTTTAAGCATATCAGGTATTTCAGCTAAATGGCATTTCTGAATGTCCGTGACTTTTTTCTTATACTTTTAAGCCTTTTTATGGACAATTTCAGACCAATAAACCCAAACACCCTGTAGCTGT
This sequence comes from Protopterus annectens, assembly GCF_019279795.1. NCBI lineage: Eukaryota > Metazoa > Chordata > Ceratodontiformes > Protopteridae > Protopterus > Protopterus annectens. The sequence goes on from NC_056741.1 coordinate 1,553,691,242, forward strand.
AGACATGCATGTTTCTACCTTCTTATGACATCATCAGCACAGCATAAGAGGAATGTCTGACTTTTGGAAACACAGGGTAGTCATACTCATCTGATATCCATAAACCTAAGGGTGTCTACCTTTTTATTCATTGTTAAAGTTAGAAGGCAGAGCAAACACAAAAATCATGAGATTTTCTGCTATACTAGAGTAACTGGAAGGAACAGACTTGTACTAAGTCTATGTTGTTGTCTTTCGGCTTTTTCCTGGTTAGGGGTCGCCACAGCAGAACTCCGTTCCACTAATGATTGGTAGTAGATTTTCACATGCCGAGTTGCCGGCCCTGATGCACAACCTTCAACGCAAGGTACGCCCATTCAGGCATGTCTCCACACAGAAGACGCTCTTGCTGAGAATCGAACAGGACAACGTCTTACTGTGAGGCGACAACGTTACCGCAGCACCACCACTGCAGTTGAAAGTACAAAAAAGTACATTGGTGTTCTATGTCAGTATTTTTAATGAAATTATATGAAGTGTGTCTGCTCCAAACCTGGCAATGAGAAAGCAGCCAAGACCTGTATCAGTAAAGATGCATTCATACCATCAGAAATAGTTGAGCCTGGCAAAATCATGGCAGAAAAGTATTAAAGACTGGAGACAACAGAGTGTGAAAATTTGTTATTCTCTGTACTCTAGGCAGAGCAGAAGCAAGTTTAATCCAGTAACCAGGCAGGTGTGAGATTCAAGCTGCTGTATCCAGCTATCTTCAGAATATTTTTTCTTAGAAGAGTGAAAATATCTTTGGTGCAGACAGGCTAAGGAGGAATCAAAGACGTATATCCAACAAATAGTGAGCTAGCAGGCAAAAAAGGGATTCTGCTTCTCATTCTTCTGACAACAAAGCCTATAGTGAGACTATTGCCAGTGAAACCTTTATCATTGTTCTAAAGGGAAATACATTAGAGACAGAAAAAAGCAGAGGAGATGGCTAGAAGAATCAGCAGTACCTTGGACAGGAATCAGAGACAGATATTATGAGATGGAGATGATCAGGAAGCTGATCGGCAATGATGAGACATTGTGCAACCTTGTGATCTGTGTAGGCTGCAGGCAGTGGTAGAAGCAAAGACTTGCAGTGTTGGGACTAACATCCTTTCCCCATGAGACTCCTTCATGTGTCCATTCAGTAAGTTATCCTCTGGTGGCAAAAAGACAACACATCAGAAACCCGGCTTATAGCTTTGTGAAAGTAAATGGCAAATGTCAGAGCTAAATCCAGCCAGAACAATGGCAGGTTATAAAAGGCGTGCTTTAGGTTGGCCCGCAATTTGTAGATTTAGTTTTACAAAGTGCTCTCACATTGCCACTCCACATGGCCATGTACAAGTCTCTGCTTGCCTTGGACTTACTCAGAGAATAAATACCTGTACATAATGACGAGGCAGTGTAGCAGCACAGATTCTTATGTTCCACTAGTGGCAGTGCTTTGTCTTTCCTCTACATGCTGCATCTGTGAATAGAATTCCATACTAAAATGGAGAGCCCCCCAGATTTTCAGATTAATCATGGAGGTGATCCATGCATGAAGGATAGCCGTCAGAGAGTCAACTAGGTTAATAGTGCTGCTATATGACAATGGTAACCAGTTTCTAAACAATATAATATTAGTAAAGCAACAATCCAGTCCTCGTTTAGCTGCCACCAAGATATTTTCTTTTTTTTTTCTTTTAAACTATCATTGTCATAACATTTGCTTATGCTTCAGCCTGTGGTATGTGTACAATTAAGAGAAGGTTTGTACTTAAAACTAAACTGTCTTAACTGCATACATCATTGCAGGCTGCAGCATTAACATAAGTAAAAATTATGCTGATTACAAAAGGAATATGATGGATCAACAGGTTGCTGCATTTCACACAGAAGTTTTAGTAACAACAACTTACAATACACATTACCCCCTTCTGAATACTGCTGACTGAATTGTAACAAACACCTGTAATACATCCTACAAAGAAACAAGGACACAGCATAACAAGTGTTAGAACAATTATGCCAATTACAAAAGGACCTTGATGGTTGGTGGGCACAGGGGTTTCTGCAGTTACAGAATGAGCCATTACTTAATTTACTTTGCATACTGCCAAAAATAACATCAGTGTCTGACCATGAGCCATATTTTTCAGCTGTCAATGATTTTGCAGAACATCTCTGATTTCTACCTCATATTCTTCCTTGCTCCCTAGTAAAATGTTTGATTTTCCAGTAAATCATTTACATTTCAGTTTTGTATTTCTTATTGTTCAGAAATATGTTTTTTAAACATTTTTATTGAATTAACACTTGTGACACAAAAATTTACATTTATATAAAAGTAATTAAACTGTATTAAGTTCACGTTTACAAACATTATACTTTACATATATTACTACATGTCATATAACTTAAGCAACATTATATGAATTATTCAATTTCTGTCCATTTTTTTAAACAAGCCACAACTTTACTAAACCATCACTTATGACATAGACAATCATACATTTATATAAATGAAAACAAACCACACTGACACACTTCCAGTTGCATACATTATACACACTTATAATCTACTCAATCATTTTTGGTCAAACATTACAAAACTCATTTAAGTCCTGCGTTCTTTTAAACTTCATTCCTCCCCTTTATGTACTGTTCCCACAATTCCCATTTTCTTCTATGTAGTTTGCTCCTACCTCTTTCTGAAGATCTCATTTCCAGTTGTTTTATCTCTATTACTATATTCAATACTTCTAGTATAGTTGGTTTAGAGTTTGATTTCCATTTTCTAATAATTACTTTTTTGGCAGACACCGTGGTGCTGCGGTAGCTTTGTCGCCTCACAGTAAGACGTTGTCCTGTTCGATTCTCAGCTAGAGCATCTTCTGTGTGGAGACATGCGTGAATGGGCGTACCTTCATTAAAGGTTGTGCGTCAGGGCTGGCAACTCGGCACATAAAAATTTACTGCCAATCATTAGCAGACCGGAGTTCTGGTGTGGCGACCCCTAACCGGGAAAAGCCAAAAGACACAAACAAACTTTTTTGGCAGACACCATAATTAGACTCAGCAAGGCCTTACCATGTCTAGGCAATTCCGATTCTATATCATAGTTCAGTAAAATCATCTCCCTCATCACACCAATCTGCTCAACCAGCATCTCTGACAGTGCATTCTGCAGGGAATTCTTAAAGTCTGCTAACTCACTGCATTCCCAGAAAATATGTTCCCAGTTACCTCTGTCTTCCCCATCACACTTCCAACATTTGCTGTCTACCTGAGGACAAATTCTCTGGAGTCTACTTGGGGTATAAAAATATCTATATAAACATTTCCAAGCAAAAATCCTAAATCTTCTAGATTTTGTTGCATATTTCGGAGACATACATATATCCTCCCATTGTTTCTTTGTGAATTGCTTAGCTAGTCTCTCTTACCAATCCTTTCCTACCTCCTCTGAATGAGTCTTATAGTTATCATGCAATATTTTATATGCTCTACTAATTCATTTTTAAATGGCAGCTTCTGTTCTAGATTCTACTAAAAACTCTACCAGTGCTGGTCTTTCATTTAGGACCCCCCCCCCATTTATTTCTCTTTGCCTATACTCTGATCTCAATCCTTGATAGGGAAGGCACTCTGTAACCTACAGTCCAAAACAATTATTGACATCTTCCCATTCTATCATCCTTCCCTGTCTAGTTATTTGCTCCCAATACCTTGGATCCTTTGCCAGTTTTCTGCAATAAATTCCAGCTCCCTCTTTCCTATTGTCTATATCCATAATTGCAGTCATTCCTATCAGCAGAATCTCCTTTCTCCATCCCCGTGTTCATTTGCTTCTTATGATACTCTTCAGAAATATATGTTGATGTAAAACATGTTGTTCTTTTAAGTGCATTACTCTAATATTTAGAAAGAGACCTTGGTTTTGGACCTTTACCCCCCCCCCCCCCCATTATTCGTTTTATTTTGGTTTTGCCCATGATTCTTTAGCAAAGAATTGAGTTGAGGTTGGCACTGAAATATACATGAGGCAGCGTGTTCTACAAACAAATGATGTTATAAGTAAGTAGGGCTTAGGCAACTCTACTATGTTCAAGAAACACACTGCTTTACTGGCATATGGCTAGATTCCCAAAGCTTACCCAACCTGGGAGGAGGAAGGATAAGATTCCAGGAGCCCCTGGAGAATGGTTCTAGTGATGCCTGCACTGGAACTAGAAAGGGTATGCAGCTTGTAGTGGTTCATAAAAGTATCGACAGAGGGCCAAGTTGCTGCCTCTAGAGTCCTCTCCTTTCTGATACACCAGTGAAGAGGAAAAAAAAACAGTCAGAGCAGCAAGATACACCATTCAAGCACTGATAAAATGTAAAATTTATATTTATATGGCAAATCCTTGATGACTGTAGTCACTAAATAATGACAACATTTGAATTTCAGACTTACTATCCTAGAGAACATACATTCTTGTTGCTAATGCAAAAAGTATAGTGGTATAAGTACACTTATAACAACAGTAGATGTTCAAATGATCACTGCTGCAGTAGCCTAACCTATAAGGGCTATATCCTGCACAGGGTGTTACAGCCTACCAGCTTCCAAAGCTTCATGCACCTTCCACACACACACAAACCATTAGTTAGTTTGAGTTAAGCTGACTAAAGGTCAAATTTAGGTGCCAAGCCTTTCATAGCTCTCATGCCAACAGTGAAAGAGAGATGCTAATCCCTGATAGAACAATGCTAGAAAAAGAAAAAAATGCATGTCCACAGCCCTGGAAAAAAACAGACCCAAAAATAGGGGGAGTGGAGGAAGGAAGCAGCTACTGCAGCAATAATCAAACATCTACTGTTATGATGTTTGTTGACACAACTGTACTACATTCGGCATTATGATCACTGCTGCAGGAGCCTAAGCTATATGGGCATATTTCCACAGCTTAGAGGAATTGAGTGGAGGAAGGAGAAGGGTCTGGGGAGGCCCTGGAAAATGATCCTAATCTGTTCTAAACCTGGGGAAAGAATCTAGTTTATAGTGCTTTGTAAAAGTATGCACACTGGACCAAGATGCTGCTTTGAGAATACATCTAGAATCCAATCTTTTCCAAAAAGCCACAGATGAAGCCAAATTCTTGGCAGAGTGAGCCTTAACCCTGCCTGGAATAGTTTTGTTGTGGCAGAAATAAGTAAAAGTTATGTATTCACCATAACTATGCAGCTACTTGTCCATTTTCATTCTTCCTCAACAAATGGGTTTTGATCTGACCCTCAAATCTGACTTGGCCACTTTCTTTAGCACAAACAGGAATTATGGTTCCTATAAACAATTTAATTACATCTCTCCCAAAGTCATTGATAGGGGGAAGGTGGGAGGCAAGTTGAGGAAGAATGAAAATGGATAACACAGATGCATAGTTATGGTGAGTACATAACTTTTATATCTGATGTTATCATTTTCAATCATTCCTCGATGAATAAGACAGAGTCCCCAGCTACATTAACCTTGGGTGGCCCTCATGGACAAATATTCTGGAGAACCACAGAATTGAATGCAGCTCTGTTTCTGGTGATGATATAGAAGTATGAGCATTAGATCATGTGGCAGCTGCACAAATATCAATGGAGGCTCTAGCCCAAAAAACAGCAGATGTGACCACTGACCTAGTTGAATGAGCTTTTGTTGTCTTGGTCAGGTTAAACCTCTCAAGGAATACACATATGAAATATAATTTATCCATTTGGCTAGTTTTTGAGACTGGTCTTCCCATCTTAGTACTAGAAAAGGAGACAAACAATTGATCAGTTTTCCTAAGTCCTGTAAAGGTAAAAGCAAAGTTGCCTATGTACATCTAAAATATGAAGGGTATATTCTCCTTTAATGTCAAATTTGGGAAAGAAAACTAGTAAATTGATCACTTGATTGATGTCTGTTTCAGAGGCAACTTTCGGTAGAAAGGAAGGATTAGTGTGTAAACTATCTCTGTCTTTGGGAAAAATCAAATATGGTGCTTTCAAAGAGACTGCTTGGAGTTCAGATATTTGTCTTGCTGAAGTTATGGTCACCAGAAAGACTATTTTCCAAGATAGAAACTTAAGGTCTACTTTAGCTGAGGGTTCAAAAGAAGAATGCACCAAAGTCTGTAATACTAAAGGCAGGTCCCAAGGTGGAGCGGGGTCCCTAATTGGAAGTCTATGTAAAAAGGTACCTTTAAGAAAGGCCTTACATAACTTAGGTGAACTCAAAAGAGAAGAACTATCTCTGGTGTGGTAGTTGGAAATGGCTGCTAACTGATCTCTGATGATGTAGAAAATTGCCCCACTTTGATAGATGGAGGGAAGAAAATCTAAAACACCAGGAAATGGAACAGTGAAAGGATACAGCTCTCTCTGTTGAGCCCAAAAGGAAAACCTCTTCCATTTACTCCTGTATATCTTCCTGGTCAAAGATTTTTGAGAGAAAAAAAAAGAATTCAGCTAACTGGAAAGCCTGGAATGTCTAGTCATCGTTGGAACTGAAAAAAAAACATGCGGTCAACTTGAGGCCTGGAATGTCTGGATGAATCATCCATGATGGGTGTGACAGAGGGTCTGGATTGGGATCCAGTGTCCATGGAGGACATACTAGTTGAGACCACAGGAAGGAAAACCACACTTGCTGAGGCCAGAAGGGGGCAATGAGGATTACTTTGCTCGTCAACTGGAGTGCTTTTGGAAGAAACTTGGGGATAAGAGGCAGGGGTGGGTAAGAATAAAGAAGACATAAGGGCCAAACGTGGACTAGAGCATCTCTTGGTGAATGTCCCTGAGGCAGAATTAGAGCAAAGAACTTGCTGCATTTCTTGTTGAGGGGAGAGGAGAATATATCACAGCACAGTTGACCCCATTTGTGGAAGATCACTATTTGCTACTGATTGATTGAGAGATTACTTGTGAGGCATCAGGATGGTCTTGCTGAGCTTGTCTGCTAAGATGTTGGATTTCCCTGGTATGTGTGTTTGTACAAGAAAGCCGTTGGAGGAGACTGCCCACTGCCAAACCCTTATTCCTTTTTGGCACAGGGGATAGAATCTAGTATCTCCCTGTTAGTTGATGTACCAGACTACTGAGATGCTTTATATTTGAATAGCAACAGTTCCTAGTGGAAGAGAGCTCTGAAGTGCTTGCAGCACTAGAAGCACTGCTTTCATCTCCAGGACATTTATATACAAATTGCTCTCTTCTGGGGACTATGGGCTTTGAACGGTTTGTCCCAAGTAATGCCCCCCCCCCACCATAACTGGAAGGCATTCATGGTCAACGTAGTATTCGAGGAAGAAAGAATAAATGGATGCCCTTGACAAATATTTTTGAAGTGTATCAACCACAGCAGGGATTTTCCACAAACATGAAATAACTTTATCGCATGTTGTAAGGAATGTTGGTGAAAAGACCATTGCAATGCTCAAGTCCATTAAAGAATTCTTGTATGAAGATCAGCAGAAGGGTAATAAAATGACTGTAGCAGCCATCAACCATAGGACTTTGAGTATCATTTTTGCTGAGAGAGAGGGGTGAGACAGAACGTGTCTGACAAGTGATTTCACAATAAGAACTCTGTTTTGAGGCAGAAGAGCTAAACAACTGACTGTACTGAGATGAGGCCCTATAAACTCCAAGACATGAACTGCTTGAAGTTGTGACTTGGCCAGATTGGTCATAATTCCCATATAGTGGGATAATTTGAGTATGTAATCCCTGGCTTTTCCAGAAGATGCCTGGTTGGTGCGGTAAGGAGTCAGTCGTCTAAGTAAGGAAACATTCTGAATCATAGCAGTCTTACATGAGCTGCCACCACTGTCATGCATTTGGTGAACACCCTGGGGGCTGTGGTGAGACCGAAGGGAAGGGATTTGAACTGAAAATGACTAGCTCCCTGCCGGAAGCATGGGTATCTTTGAGACAAGCTGTTCATTTTGATGTAATAGTTTTTTTTTTTCGACTTTTCCCGGTTAGGGGGTCGCCACAGCGGAACTCTGGTCCACTAATGATTGGCAGTAGAGTTTTACATGCTGGCTTGCCGGGCCTAATGCACAACCTTCAACAAAGGAATGCCCGTTCATGCATGTCGCCACACAGAAGACGTTTTAACTGAGAATCGAACGGGCAACGTCTAACTGTGAGGCGACAACGCTACCGCAGCACCACCACTGCAGTATTTTGATATCAGTAAAGCACATCCAGTCGTCCTTCTGCAAGAAAGGCAGAACAGACTGAACCATGACCATCCAGAATTTGGAATTTTTTACAAAATGATTCAGATAACTGAGATCCAAAATAGGTCTCAGGTCCCCTGTTTTCTTTGGCACTAAAAAGAACCTTGAGAACATTTTGGATCCTGTTTGGTCTGAGGGTCCTCTTGGATGATTCTTTTGTCCAGAAGCTTTTGAATTTCTAGAGCTGCTAACTCTCTCTGATTGGATGGAACATCAGGGAGACATTTTCTTTTCTTTTTGGGATGTTGGAAAAGGGAATGAAGTATCCCCTGGATATGATCCTTTGCAAACAAGAATCTTCTGTGATGGCTATCCCGGCTTTAGTTGTAAGGACAAGCATCCCCTGCCTCCAGAAAAGGATAGTTGGGTAACCTTTCAGGACCATTGAAAGGATCCATCTGAGAAGGAATCTGGAGACCCTTGATTCTGTGGACCGCCTCTGCTGTGTGGGTGTCATTGTTCGGTGTAGCTTTCCCCCCCTCTGGCTCTTGGGTAAAAGTCTCTGCTTGATTCTTGGAAAGGTCCGTGAGATTTCCAGAACCATAGCTTTTTACCACTGCACTGACTTCTAGAAAAGGGTCTCTGCTGGGTAGAAAAGCAGACTCCCATAGCAGACAAAGTACTTCCATTTTTCTCACTGTTGGAGAGTGTCTCTAACTATTGGCCCAAACAAGGAAGCTCCATCAAAAGGAGCACTGACGAATGACACCATGAAGGGCTCTGAAAAATTGCACAACCACATCCAGGCATGTCTCCTAATCCATCCAAGAGGAACCTTCAGCTGTATTTGAGATTAACCTCATGGATGTGTTAGTAATGGATTGCAGGGTGGCCAGTCATGAGGAAAAGGATTTCTGTTCCTCTGTGGTTATGGACTCAGGGATAGAGTTAGAGAGTTCCTTGACTAAGTCCCCCTGTAACTTACTAAAATGTGTCAGATAATTCAGCGACCATAAGGCAAAGGTTGCTGATGCATACACTAACTTCACAAACCTGTCCAATGACCTAGACTCCCTATTAGGGGGATGGACAGTGGAGCTCTGTTCAGCCAGCTCCTTTTTAGTGGCTGCCACAACAACCATGGCATGTACAGGGATTCCCTTGGTTCAGTGTTGTCTGTCGAAGGGGGCACTCAAAATCCTGTTCTGACATTTTGGGATTGGTTCCACAGAGTCCGATTCCTTCCATGCCCTGTGGGAGACAAGGTCTATAAGCTCATCTGCAGGTGAGGTAAGCCAAGATATAAATGATCCAAACCTGAAGGCTTCCAAGAACACTGATTCCTCCTGGGAAGCTTATGCAAAGACCAATCACCTTTCTGGCAAAGGATCTTTAAGATGTCTCCAAACAAAACATCCTCAGGTGGAGATCTAGGGAACCCTTCCCCTTCATCAAAAATGGTCTCTTCCTTGAGGGATTGCTGTGGGGAATCCAAGTGCCTCCTTTTGCATGACCTCATCTGAGGAACCTTTTCAGTGGGGTGTTCTGGAGAGGTGTCAGAAGAAGTAGGGAGTTTCCTGGTGGGAGCTGCTTGATAGTTCATTTGGGCTGGCTGTCCCTGAGTTGTAGGATGAGTAGACTCAGACACAGGATCCAAAGAGGGAGGAGGGAATGGATCTGAAGGGACAAGAGTTGAAAATGCTCTGGGGTGAGAGATTCCACCTCCTCGAAGGAGAAGCCAAGGACAATCTCACAAGAGCTGAAACTCTTGGAGCAGATGATCCTAAGACCTTCCTTGACTCTCCATTCTGAGGGAGGAGTTGAGCTGTCCAACACCAAAGCCCTGACGGGAAGCGACAGCTCCAAAAACTTCAGAGTTGAAGTCAACTCCTCTGATCCAATGCCGACACTTCAGTTATGAGAACCTTCGTTGCTCCAAGGGGGTAGGAGCCGATCAGATCACGGAAGTCACTGGAGTGGAAGAAGGATGAATCTTCGGATCTGAAGGTTTGAATCTCGGAGGTCTCAGATCTGAGGGCTCCAAAATAGCAGGTTGGATCAGAGAAGGAGCAACAACAGGCTAGAAAGAAGGTTTAAGGCTCACAGACCTGATTGGAAACAGAGCCGACAAGGCCGCCATCTGGATCTGTGTTCTGAGAAATTTTCTCATCATCCTATATACCTCTGACTTGGAAAGGACTTCAGGAGGACCTAACAGAGGAATAAGTGGATGGTGGCCTGGAAGTCTTTTTAGGTGTGTCCTGAGGAAAACACAACCTCAACCTCGGGGATACCAGCTCTGGAGAAAACCTTGGAGTATGGAGCCAAGTAGACTTTGCAACAGTCGATGTCAGATCCAAAGACTTCTGATCTAAATTCTTTGAAACCTTCTTATGAGGTTCAGAAGAAGGTGCTGAATGAGGAGACCACACAGGAAAGCATTTTCAGTGCTTCTTGGACTCTTAATTTTTGAGAGGGGTTTGAGCCCCTGATGAAGAAGTACCAGCTGAAGGAGCAGAAGCTGGAAGGAGACCTTTTAATATGTTTGTTTCTCCTGTCGCTAATTGCCCTGTCTTTAAGAGCCTCACAAATAAGGCAGGAGGTGTCCAAGTGTGCCAAGCCCAGACAATAAATGCATTCCCTATGGGCATCAGAGTTGGGGATCTTATGCCCACAGAAAGTTCATGTTTTGAACCCAGTAGGCGTATCAGCCATACTGTACAGTCACAAACGATAGCGTTCACAAATAAGGAAAAATGTTTTTATACCCAACTATGGTAAAAAAAAAAAAAAAAGGTAAGAGAGGGAGAAAGGTTACCAACAATGGTAGCTAAGATTACCGACCAAAAGAACCTTAATTTGTGGTAGTAGAAAACTTTAGAAAGGAAGTAAAGTAGATATTATTAACCATAATAAGGAAGTAAAAGTTAAAGAGAAGAAATAGTTTAATTCACTCACTAAACCCACTACAAGCTTGAAATTGCAATTCCATCTGATCTTGAAGAGTGCAAATTAAATCTGAGGTAACACAGCAGTCAGGGACATTATGGTTAAAGGAGGAGCTTGAGAGTCAGATCCTAGAATCTAAAGAAAGTGGCCAAGTCAAATGCAAGGGTCAGATCTGAACCCATTCATTCAGGAACGAATGAAAATGGCAACATCAGATCAAAAGGTAATAGTCTGATACAACCATTTGGAAATAGTCACACACGTTGTCCTTTATTATCTTCACAAGAAATGATCAAATGTTCTGAAAGATTTTGTTGTGTCAAGATAGTACCTGAGTTGTCTGTGGACATCCAAGGTATGAAACATCCTTTCTCCCTCATTTTTAAGTTCTGGAAAGAAAGCAGGGAGATGGATAGATTGGCTTAAAGTAATCTTAGGTCCCACTTTAAACAAAAAAGGATTAGTTCTGAAAGAAAACCCTTTCTTATTGGAAAATTAAACTAGGCTGACTAAAAATAAGAACTTGCAAGTCAGATATTCTTTTTGCAGAGTTCACTGCAATGAGTAAGACTATCTACCATGTTAAGAACCTGATGTCAGCCTGATGAGCTGGTTCAAATGGAAAAAGTGTTAGCTTTTCTAACACAAAATTAAGATCCCAGTGAGAAGCCACCAGCTTTCTAGAAGGCTTCTTATACAGAACCCTTTTCAAAAAATATTTTGACATAAGACTGCATTGAAAGGGGGGGGGGTCCATGGGCAGACACCCTGAAATGGCCAACAGATGAACCTTGACAAAGGAGTAAGACAAGAAACAGTACAGTAACTCACACAAATACTGTAAAACCAGAACAACACTAATCCTGAATGGGTACTTCCTTTTTTTTATTTTGATGGCACCAACGAAAAAAACATTTCCTTTTGCTAATACAAGATTTTTTAGAGGCAGACTTTCTAGTCTTAATTAATTCCTGCTGTTCCTTCCTAGAAAACAGTTGCCTAAAAGATAATAAAACTCTATCATCCAGGCAGTCAATTATGGGAAAGGATATAGCCCCTAATCTTGTGCGAGTAAATCCAGTCTGTGTTGAAGCTTGTGATAATTGCCCCTAGCCAGTTCCAGAAAAAAGCAAAACTGTTTCTTGGGCCAAAAGGAAGGCAGCACAGGGATCTTTGTGGAGTCCTTCTGAATCTTCAGAAGTACCCTTGAAATCAGAGGAAATTATGGAAAAGTATACAGAAACTTTCCTGTCCAAGGAAATAAAATGCACCTGTCTTCCAGACCGTCTTGTATGGTGTCTTGAAACAGAATTTTTCCAGTTGATTATTTAGAGAGGAGGCAAAAAGACCTACTTGAGGTGTTCCCCACTGATGGATCAAATCCAGGAAGATCCCTGATTCAGTTTCTATTTATGAGGGTCTCCCCTGGTCTTGCTCAGCATTTCTGCCACAAAATTTTGCTCTGACAGGATGCAAGATGCCTGTACACTGAGATTATGTTGTAAACTATATCCCATGCTAACAAGGCTAGTCTATACAGGGGGTAGGATCTGGTTCTCCTTTGCTTGTTTATGTACCACATGACTGCAGTGTTGTCTGTAAACACTTCTGTAGGTCCCAGGAACCACATATGATTCAGAGAGTGTTGACATAAGTTCACAGGATCATAGGAGGTTATTAGGCTAGCTGCCCTAGAGCCTTTATAACCCTAGCCATGTTAATCCTGGGTTGCTGCAGTTGTCCTTGGTTAGATGGAAGTACTTTACAGATTAGCACCAACTACCTCTGTCCATGAGGGACATGGGTGCCACCCATGAGGTGAATTTGAGGTCACCCATCCACTTGCCCAGGTAGCTCTTGAATAGGGTCATTGAGGAACTCTACCTCACACGATTTGAAAGTTTATTCCAGAGCAGCAGTAATCTCTGGGAGACATACCTGTCTCTCCAGCATGTTCTGTTAATGTCACTGGCAAGGTTGAGATCCCTACAGCGATTGACTCTAATGCCATTTGATTTGTGGATGTGCAGCATTTCCATCAGGTCGGGGTCAGAGACTGCCCTGTAGGCCAGCCACAAGTCACCTCTCAGTACAGAGTACATTGACAGGGCTTTCAGTCTATCCACATAGGTTATGGTTTGGTGGCCCTGTATTTTCTTAGTGAGAAACCTCTGTGGACTCTCCAATTGTTGCAGGTGTCTGGTGAGATACTTGCAGAAGGGGGTACTGTATTCTATTAATGGTCTGATTAGGGTCAAGTAAAGTGGGGTTATAACATCCTTAGACCTGGATGTTATGCCTTTACTTATGAGATACACAATTTAGAAGTCTTTTCTTACCACAGTGGAAAACTGGTGGTCAAAGTCCATATTGCTGTCAACCTGTGTTCCCTGATCTCACACCACTAGGTTTGAGGCTTAGAGGCGTGCTGTCAATATTGTAATTAGTGGGCAGTTTCCTCTTTGCCAAATGGGATAATAGTGCACTTTTTTGCATTTAGCTTTAGAGCGTGACTTTGGCACCAGTCATTTATTTGCATCAGCCCCTCCTGTAATATGTTAATATCATTGGCGGACAATGATTGCGCTTAGTTTACAATCATCAGCGATCTTATTAAGCCAAAGGTCATCTACTTTAGTCTGCACTTCCGAGAAATAGATTCCAAACAGTAAAGGGCCCAGTACAGATACTTACGGTATGCCACTGGTGACAGGTATACTGGCAGAGGTAGAGTCACCACCTTTGATGGTATGTGATCTGATGGTGAGGCAATTAGCTACCCATCTAGTGATGTAAGGGTTAACACCTAGCTGAGAGAGCTTTTCAATGATACCCAAGTGGGGGAATGGGTCAAATGCTTTGGCTAAGTCCAGATAGGTGGTATGCACTGTCTTACCTTCATCCAGAGCTTTGGTGACTTTTTCAAAGAAGTCTACCAGGTTAAATAAGCACAATCTACCCTTAACAAAGCCAAACTGGGTTGGGTCTAGAGTTTGAAGGCCAGCTATGTCCTTGTTGATAAGGTTCACAATCCTTTCCATGGCCTTGCACATGAGGCTGGTTAGAATAATTGGTCTATATTTCCTAGGGTCGGTTGATGGCCCCTTCCCCTTTATGCAAGGTGATTATTGTTGCTGTTTTCCATTCTGCTGGTACAAAGCCAGTTCTCAGGCTATGGTTAAAGAGAAAGGCAGGTGGATCAGCTAGGTCCTGTTTTAGATTGCTTAGCTGGCAACCTGGAATGTTATCTGGTCCTACTGAGACCATGTTTTTGGCCCTGGAAGAGCGCAGATATGACTTGGTCTCTAGAGATACTAGGTAGAGAAATTATGCCAGGTATGCTTTGGGGTATGGCTGGTGGGGATAGGGAGTGATGTTTGCACCAAATCTGTCAGTTAGCAGGTTGGCAATTTCCTACTGTATACTATGAGTTGTACCATGTACTACCAATTCGGCACATAGCTCAGCACTCCCTTTTAGATTTCGGACATAGTTAAAGAATGCCTTATGACTGTCTTTGGCTAGGGATGCTATTTTAGCTTCATAATTAGCTTTAGAGGACTTTACAAGACTTCTGATTTGCTTGTTCAAACTGTGGAGGGAATTCTTCCTCTGCAGAGGCAGTTGCCTCTTGTTCTTGGGCATCGTTTTTTTTTCTTTTGTTATACAATCTGTTGATACTAGATGTCCACCAAGGTAGCTTGTTTTTTCGGGAAGGGCCTGCTTTTAATCTGGTTAGGTACAGCTGAATCTATACAGTTGCTAAGATGGTTACACAGGGCATTTGTGTACATAGGAGTCATTACTGCCTGTGACTGCAGGGCGTATAAAACTTTTTATATCATCACTTAGTAGGCAGTAGTTTGCTTTGGAGAAGTTCCTTAGATTTTTTTGCTCCTTTGGGGTGTGGGGTCCAATAGTTACTTCGAATGAGG
The DNA here is from genome assembly GCF_019279795.1 of Protopterus annectens. Taxonomy (NCBI): domain Eukaryota; kingdom Metazoa; phylum Chordata; order Ceratodontiformes; family Protopteridae; genus Protopterus; species Protopterus annectens. The sequence continues at coordinate 1,553,706,336 of NC_056741.1, forward strand.
CTGATTTATGGTCCAACCTTACCAGGGAGGGCAGCTCACAGGGGGCAGTGCAGTGACCACCCATGTTAGTGAGCAATATATCAAGGACATTAGAGCCCCTTATGGGAGCGCAGTATATCTGTTCCAGAGCATTTGTATTAACAAAGTCCAGGAACCTCTGAGAGAGCATGTTTGAGGTTGTGTATGTTACCTAGTCGATGGAGGGATAATTTAAATCTCCCATGACAAAGGTGCTGGGCTGTATGACGAGTGACTCCAGTAAGTCCAGGTAGGCATTGTGCTTTTCTTGGTTCATGGAGAGGGACCTATAGCTAGAAATGATGTGGTAGGGCATTTTGCCTATAGTTAATTGAGCATGGAGTAGTTTGAGAGAGTCATACTGTTTGACCAATCTCAAAATCTCAAGGTATACTTGGCTTTAATGAAGATGGCTACACCTCCACTTTTGGTTCTTTCTGAGGTCTGAATGTGTGGAAGGCATTGAAGCCTTGTACAGTGGGGTGCTCTCTGTGGCCTTGAACCATGTTTCAGTGATTGCACAGACATCAGCATCTTCCAAAGTGAGGAGCGCTTCCAGGCAGTGCACTTTCATGTTTAGACTCCTAGCATTAAGCAGCAGAAAAATAAGTTATGTACTCACCATAACATTCCATGTTTGTTGTCAATTTCGCCTTCATTCTTCACTGGTTGGGTTCGGAACCGATCATCGGTACCGACTCGGCCTGTACAAAAGCTCGAGGACTTTCACCGGCTCGTGGCTATAGCCCTATCCCATCATGCTTAGGGAAGATTACCCAGATCTTGTTTGCAGATATTAGACCGACTGTCAAAAAAACATTTACATGTCTAAAACAGACTAATGAAGAGAGTCAGAGAACATTATATTCCAATAAGACCTGCTCGGTACTCCAGGAGCGAAAGGCTGGGGAAAGGAGGGTGGGACGTAAGAATGAAGGCAAGATGGACAACAAACATGAAACTTATTTTGTCCTATCTCGCCTTCATTCTTCACTGGTTGGGACAGTGTCCCTAGCACCATCTTTCTTGGGTGGCTCAGGGGAAAATACTCTTCAGAACAGTGGACCCAAAGGAGGCCCTGTTCCTGGAGGCCAAATCCACATTGTAATGAGTGAGAAAGGTATGAGGCTTTACCCATGTTGCTGCAGCACAAATAGAATCCATAGGTAGCCTCACCTGAAAGGCAGATGAGGTTACTATAGCCCTTGTAAAGTGACCTTTTACCTTTCAGGCAAGTTCTCTGTTTTGAGATTTTTGTAAGCGAAAGTAATATAATCTGTAAGCCATTTTGAAAGTGTGACCTTTGATATGGGGGCACCTTTCTGTTTGTCTGAAAATGATACAAATAACTGGTCCAATTTCCGGAAATCCTTTGTTCTATTTAGATATTAACAATTGTCTATGTACATCTAGCTGGTGTAATTTATACTCTGCCCTGTTGTCACAGTTGAGGAAAAAACTGGTAAGTCAATGGATTGATTCAAATTAGATTCTGAGCACACTTTGGGTAGGAAGGAAGAGTTTGTTTGCAGAGAAACTCTGTCCTTGTGAAACACCATGTAAGGGGGCCGTAATGACAATACTTGAAGTTCTGATACCCATCTAGCAGACATGATGGCTACCAGAAAGGTTGTCTTCCACGTTAAGAACTTTCGGTCACAGGATGATGCAGATTCAAAAGGGGGGGGGATGATCAAACTGTATAAAACAATGTTTAGGTCCCACGGTGCTGGGGATTCTTTGACCGGAAGCCTGAGTAAGAAGGTACCCTTCAGGAAAGATTTGCAAAGCCTGTGGGACATGATATTTAGTCCCATTTCTCCAATATGGTAGTTGGATATGGCCACTAGTTGAACTCGAATAGTAGCCACAGCTGCACCCTCATTAAAATGCTTTGCCAGAAAGCATAATACAGATGTTATATGGGCAGTGAAAGGATTAATGTTGTTGTTGAAAGCCCAACAGGAAAATCTTTTCCATTTGCTTGAATATAATTTCCTGGTTGAAGCCTTATGACACAAAATCAAAATATGTTTCACCAAAGGGGAAATGTCAGGAAGCCTGGCTATGTGTGGAACTGGAGCAGCTAAGCTGTCAACTTGAGGGTTTGAACCGATGGATGGAGTGTCCCTGAGGAATGAGTCAGGAGGTCTGGAACTGGGTCCAGAATCCACGGCTCCTCCTGAGGATGGGGCCAAAGAAAGGGGAACCAAATTTGACAAGGCCAGTATGGGGCAATAAGTATCAAATTGCTTCCCAACGAGCTGGCTTTCTGATGGACTTTGGGAATCAAGAGAAAGGGGGGAAATGTGTAGAGGAGACCCAGGGGCCAATCGTGTATGAGTGCATCCCATGGTGACTTCCCCGGAGGGGGGAGAATCAGGGCAAAATAGCTGCTGCACTTGGCATTCATGGACGTGGCGAAGAGATCGCAGCAAAGGTGGCCCCATGTTCAGAAGATCTTTTCTGCTACTTACGATTTTAGGAACCACTAATGAGGTATCAGAATGGCTCTGCTGAGTTTGTCCTCTATCACACTGGATTTCCCCGGGATGTGCATTGCTATCAGAAAACCTTGGGAAGAGACTGCCCACTGCCATACTCTTACAGCCTCTCGAAAGAGGGAGTAAGACTTGGTTCCTCCTTGTTTGTTTATGTACCACACAACTGACATGTTGTCTGTCTGTATCGCAATCATTCCTAGTGGAAGGGAGTCTTGGAATGCTTGCAATGCTAGAAGCACCACACTCATCTGTAGGACGTTGATATGCAAGTGGGTCTCATGATCCTGCCAAGTGCCCTGGACTGCCTCCCCTGACATTCTCACTGTAACAGAAACCTGGCTAAAACCTAACACACAAAATGAAGAGATCCTCCCTCCAGGTTATAATATCCTACATCTAGACAGAACAGGAAAAAAAGGCAAGGGCATTGCAATTGTCTACAAAAATTCCATCTCTCTCCAACCTCTATTAACCCCACTACCAAAATTTTATAATGCTGAGACCATTGGTTCTGTGTTACTCATAAATAACAAAAAGGGTATCATTATTTTATGCACATATATCCCTGCAGGCAACAACTCTCAAACAATTGAGGATATTCTACAATGGTCTAAAGATAATCTCCCACAGGAGACTATTAGATTATGAGATCTAAACACGGACTAGCAATCCTGTAACTCAAAAAAACCCACTAACCACATAAACTTGTATGGCTTCACCCAACTCATTCAAGAACCTACTACGGTTGACAAAAATCCCATACAGAATCAATACTGGATTGGACATTAGTTAACTACCCTGCAAATAATTATCAAGTAGGTAATCTACCAGACGGACATAGCTATCATCTTCCTACCTTTCTCCTAAGGAAATGGGCTAATACTCCAAAACCTACAGTCTATAGACAAGTCCGAAATGATCGTAAAATCAATCCACTAGAATTCAACACTTTGTTAAAAAAATGTATTTGGGAACCACTTCGTAGCCTTGATCTTGACCATGCAGTTGACTATTTTAACAATACTCTGATTAACATCCTCAACTCTATTGCTCCAGTAAGGAAAATTAATACCAAGCAAAACCATGCCCCATAGCTTACCAAGTCCACTAGAGACCTAATGAAAACCAGAGACAGGGCATGGAAAGCTTGGAAAAAAGATAACACTTCCATAGCTAAACAAAACTATCAATGCCTTAGAAACCAAGTAAAAATACAAACAAAGCATGATAAACAAAAATACTTCTTAGATATGCAAAATAAACACTCCAATAACCCCCCTATTAAAACCAGGCAAAACCTCCATGCCAGCGCTTTCCTCCACCACAACAAAGTCAAATAGTGAAATAGCCTCTCATTTTAATTACCACTTTACTGAATCCATTATATCACTATCAACCCAACTTTCAAAAAATACCTTCCCATGTATACCAAAACCTACTAACAACATAACTTCCTTTTCCTTCTCACCTGTCTCAACCTCCACAATAAAAAAATACCTCTTAAAACTAAAACCCACTTCTCTTGCAGCCGATGGCATACCTGCTCATTTCCTAAAAATGGCTGCCGACTCTCTGTCCTACCCTGTCTCTGTCTTAATTAACCGCTCCATTCAAGAATCCCATATCCCTCAACTCTGGAAAGTCTCTTACATTATTCCCCTCCACAAAGGTGGAAATTCCTATGAGTTCTCTAACTACTGCCCCATAGCGATTCTGTCTCCCTTATCAAAAATAGTTGAAAAATGCATACATTCACCGGTGATGCATTTCCTCAACTCAAACAAGATCTTCTCCTCTACACAACATGGTTTTCGTCCACACCACAGCACAACCTCTGCCCTCCTATCTTTCACAAACCTAGTTAACCAACACAGAAATAACATGTTTGTATCCGCCATATTTCTGGACCTCTCTAAGGCATTCGATATGGTTTCCCACTCCATTCTAATAGATACTCTTACCTCTCTATCCTTTGCTCCTAACACTGTTGCATGGTTTAATAACTATCTAACAGACCGTCAACAGGCTGTCCAGTGGCAAGGAGTCCTATCATCCTTACTCCCAACATCAATTGGTGTACTTCAAGGCTCCATACTGGGCCCTCTCCTCTTTTCTATCTTTACTAATAACCTACATACCTCTACTCTACAGGCCTCACTCATACAGTACGCAGACGACTCCACATTGATCTGCTCTGCCCCAAACCTTACTGCCCTTCAACATATTGCCTAAAAGTCTTTTAGCACAGTGGAGAAGTGGATCACAAATATTCAACTTATACTAAATCCTAACAAAACAAAACTACTTCTATTCACCCTAAACAAAATCCAAAGCCACCCCACCCTCCTTCTCTATCCTCACTAATAATGGGACTGTCACATCTCCCAAACTATCAAAAAAGTACATAAAAAATGGGGTCCCTTTACAGACAAAAATACTTTCTGTCAGATCAAGCTAGGGACACCTTAGCTCAAACCCACCTTCTCTCCACACTTATGCATGCAGCACCAATTCTCACCTATGTCAGAAAATCTGATCTTAGCATACTAGAGTCATGTTATAACAACATTGCTAAATTTGCTAAAGATTCCCTCTTTAGAACTCACCATTGTATACCTCTCAGGCAACTTCAGTGGCTTGAACTTCCACAGCTACTAACCTACCACCAACTAGTTATAGCCTATAACATCCAACAATATCCTGACAGAACAGCAGCCTTTAAAGAACTAATAAGTAACTACATACCAAATCGGTCATTCCGCTCTGCCAAAAATCACTCCTCTCCATCTCTTCAGCTAATAACACAGCAGGTAAAGCTCTGTTTTCTCATTGTATAGCAAAGTATTGGAATAACCTCCCTCACTCAGTTATTTCAGCACCAAACACAAAACAATTCAAACACTCCCTTAAGTCTCATCTTATTAATTCCTGGTTATGTCCATGTGTTACATAAAGACAAATAAACTACCTTTCTTTCTCATCCTAAAACCATAAAACATGGACATAGCAAACGTTAGTTGTATGTTAATGTAAGAAAGAAACAGTAAATTAAACTCTTGCCTTAACAATTATTTATTGAACTATGAATCTATTGTCTACTTGTAAAGTTTGTTTTGAAAATATATTAAAAGAATGTCCTTGTACTCTGATCTATTATGTCACTGTTTCACAGTCTCACTAACTGGTTTATAACTGATGTATAAATACCTGTTGTCTCTGTAATTAAGTGGAGCTTTCCTCTCCGGGCATCCACTGAAAATGGACCTCGTCCAGTCGGACCATCCCAGTTAACAAATGTAAAATAAATAAATAAATAAAATAATGCCCACCCACCCTATCTGGGAAGTGTCCGTGGTCACTGTGGCTAATGGTTGTGGAAAAACAAACAGTTGGCCTAAGGTCACCTGAGTGGAATGAAGCCACCAACGAAGGTCTTTCTTGCAGGATTCTGTAATAATAATTTGGTGAGACATGGGTAGCTCCTGCATGGATCACTGAGCAAATAGCAGCCACTGCAAAATTCTCATGTGCAGATGAGCTAATGTTATCAAGGTTATTGCTGCTGCCATGGTACCCAAAACTTTCAGAACAACCCTTGCTTGCACTTTTTTTTTTTTGGTCAGAAGATTTTTTACTTGATGATGTAGGGTTTGAATCCTTTCGGGGGGAAGCTTGGCCAACATTTATTTTGTATCTAAGTCTGCCCCTATAAAGACAATTTGCTGTGATGGCAACAAGGCAGATTTTTTGGAATTTATTGTGATCCCTAGGTGAGAGAAAAGATGAATGGTGGTGTCTCTCGCTCTTGTTAGTAGATGCTTGGTGGTGGTGGTGGTCAGGAGCCAGTCATCTAAGTACGGAAACAACCAGAATCCTAGATGCCTCAAGTGAGCCGTAACCACTGCCATGCATTTGGTGAACACTCTAGTGGCTGTAGTGAGACCAAAGGGCAGAGCTCAAAACTGGTAGTGACTGGCTCCCATCTGAAAGCAAAAATGTCTCCTGGATCGCCTGTCCATTTTGATATGGTAGTACACATCCTGGAGATCTAGCGAGCACATCCAATCATCTTTTGCCAGGAAGGGGAGTCCTGGGAATTTCGACTGCAGTGACACCATCCGGAACTTTGATTTTTTACAGACTTGTTTAGTCTGCTGAGATCCAAAATGGGCCTCCAGTCCCCTGTCTTTTTGGAACTAAAAAGGACCTTGAGTAAGTTCCGGATCCAATTTGGTCTAAGGGGACAGTTTGGATGACTCTTTTGTCTAGCAACTTTTGTACTTCTAGAGTTGTGTGATCCCTGTGACTGAGTGGAACATCTGGGACTGATTTTGTTTTTAAGGGGGAAAGGGGAATGTAATAACCTCTGGATATGATCATTTGTACCCATTTTTCTTTTGTTATTTCTAGCCAGGTGCTTGGGTACAAAGATAAGAGACTCCCGACTGCCTCCAGGGATGGATAGACAGGCCTCCTCTCAGAAACGTGGAAAGGGCTTACCAAGGAAGGAGTCCCTGTCACCCTGGTTCTGCTGACCCCCTCTGCCACATGGTCGGCATCTTCCATTGTTACTTCCCCCTCTGCCCCTGGGGGAAGAATCATCATGTATGTCCAGGAAATCTCTCTGGGATTTTCGAAACCACATTTCTCTGCCCTTCTGACCATTGTGACAAGGTCTGGTAGGTAGGGAGAAATGGACTCCAACTGTAGAGTGATTCGTTCCTTCCTGTTCACACCCGGTTAGTGTTGCTTTAACTTTTGGCCCGAACAAGGACGAGCCGTCAAAAGGGGCATTAATAAAGACTTAAAGGGTTCCGTGAAATCATAAGTGCGTCCAGGAATGTCTCCTTAAGGAAATTCCTGTACTTGCTGCCCTACTCACTGCATAAGAAATGAGCCTCATGGAGGAGTTTTCCCCAGAATTTAAGGTGTAGAGCTGGGAGGAAACCTTTTCCAAAACCCCCACAGCTATAGAACCTTGGAGGGTATCTCCTAGCTCCTTCAGGAGATCCCTCTGAAGCATAGTGAAATGGGTCAGGTAGTTCAGCGACTTGACAGCAAAAGACGCTGAAGAAAACATGTGCTTTCCATATCTGTCCATCATGTGAGACTTCTTCTTCGGCAGATGGACAGACGAGAATGTCTCTGAAGGCTCTTTCTTGGTGGTTGCCGTCACCACCATAGCATTTTCTAAGACACCCTTGCTAAGGAACTCCTTATCTGAAGGCACAGTGATGAACTTATATGGCCTCCTAGGAACAGGTTCCACTGAGTCTGGAGAGTCTCACGCCTTCTGACTGACTACATTCATGAGCTGGTCGAAAGGCAGAGACACCCAAAAGTTGGAAGAGTGAGACCCGAAAGCCTCCAGGTATACAGACTCATCCTCAGAAAAGGGTGATGGCTTCCAGCCACCTCTCTGTTTAAGGATTTCAAGGATGTCTGTAAAGTAGACATCCTCAGAGGGTGACTGTGGGGACCCTTCTGAGTCATCGTGGTCCATATCTAAAGATGGATAGACAGGCCTCTCAGAAACGTGGAAAGGGCTTACCAAGGAAGGAGTCCCTGTCACCCTGGTTCTGCTGACCCCCTCTGCCACATGGTCGGCATCTTCCATTGTTACTTCCCCCTCTACCCCTGGGGGAAGAATCACCATGTATGTCAAGGAAATCTCTCTGGGATTTTCGAAACCACATTTCTCTGCCCTTCTGACCATTGTGACAAGGTCTCTTCTGAGGGACCTCTTTGGAGGGGTAATCCGGAGAGGTTTCGGAAGAGAGAGAGTTTCACTCAATGGGGCATCTTGAGGCTTTGGGTCTCCACATCTGTGTAAATGTGATGGCACTGAGACAGACACTGGTGCTTTAGGGGGAAGAGCACCTGAAACTGAGAGCGGAGCTGTCTGTGGTGACAGCACTCTCTTCATCAGCTCGAAAGCCCCCCCCCCAGCCCTGATCCAAGGAAACCTCTGGCTCCAAAGAACCAGAAGGCCTCCTCGGAACCAAGGCAGTGGGCTCTGAGGCCGATGTAGGAGCCAAGCTCACCCGTGCCGAAGCCCCAAAAGACAAGTTCAGATCAGACAGCTGTCTGACCCAACTCTCCTCACCGGACCTGACCTGCAGGTCTTGGCACCAATGGCTCCACTACGATCGGATCCAGGCACTCCAGTTCCAAAGTCCCAGATCAGGTCGCAGGAGGAATCGATGAAGTGGAGGTAGTCTTCATTGGCTCCGAATCCCTCTGGGTTGGGCTCGACAGTATCTTGGCCAGCGGTGGTGTCCATAAAAGTCTCCTCACCACACAAGCCACATCATTGGAGAGGCTTCTGGAGGACCAAGAGGAAAGGGTAGGAGGCCTCACTGGCTGCAGCAACGGAGATCTAAGATTTGGGAAGACCGGTTCCAAAACAGGGGAACGGCTCCAAAATTGAAACTCCGTCAGCCCTAAAATCACAATCAGAGCCGAGGAGGAAGATTTTTCAGGCCTGAAAGCCTTCGGGTCCGAGGATGAATCTTTCACAACTTTTTTAGTTGATTCTGAATGAGGAACAGAGGAAGATGCTCTCTTACCCGACTTCTCAGACCTGGAAGATGGGGATTTCTGCTTTTTTGAGGTACTCTGAGTCTCTTCTATAGCTTCTGTGAAAGGAGTCTTTAATAGGCCTCTTAATATCAATTTGTTCTTTCTTTCCATCAACACCCTGGAGCTGAAAGCATAACAGAAAGAACACGATTCCTGAAGGTGAACTGTACCTAGACAATAAGCACAACTGGTATGTCCATCAGTTAATGACATTTTCTGACTACATTTGTCACATTTTTTAAACCCTGAAGGTTTTGACTCTTTAGGATCTTTCAACATTTTTGTATTAATAACAGTATCAATACACAAATGCTAAATGAACTCTACTAAGGGAAAAAAACTTTTTTTTAAACAATTCAATAGAACAAGTCAACAGAACAACCACACAACAGTAATACAAGGTTTTTACTATGCAACGGGACAAGGAGGAGCAGTTCTCTAAGTAAAATGAATTGGCCCCTAACTAGAGTAGAGAAAAAGAAAGGAGGAGGCATGCCCTCTAAGTTAAACATGCCAACAAAAGCCCTCTAACTTAAACGAGCTAACAAAGCACAAGAAAAGATTTTTTTCTCCAAGCTCTCTAACTTAAATGAGCTTGGATAGCCGGGTTAGGGAGAGAGAATAAAACAGGGCCTAAAGATTGAAACGGCGGCCACAAGAAAACAGCCAACAACAAAGCGAGCACTCTAACTAGCTAAAAACTAAACTACTAATACTCTAAATTCTTAACCAACAGTAAAAGGGACAATTTCAATAATTTTCAAACAATTAGTTCAAGAAAAAGTTTCCACTTAGCCAGAGTCTGAATGGAACCACCAGATCTTGTTTAGCGGCAAACGAGATCTGGGTAATTTTCCCTAAGCATGATGAGAGAGGGCTACAGCCATGAGCCAGTGGAAGTCCTCGAGCTTTTGTATAGGCCGAGTCAGAACTGATGATCAGTTTCAAACCCAACCAGTGAAGAATGAAGGCGAGATAGGACAACATAACATCCCCGAGTTTGTCTCGGTTGGATTTTGCTATGTTGGAAGTTTTGTCATTTTGATATTGCCTAAAAAGGCACTATGGGGGAGGCAAGCACCTTAGCCAGTACCCAAAAGCCTAGGGTAGACAGGTGCAAACCATCTCTGGCAAAACAGTGTGGCCTGTTGACCATGTCTTCCCAGGCTGACAAATAGTGGATCCCCCTGGAATGACACCAGAAGCTAAGACAATTGTTGAAGTCAATCAAATTTTGTTTATATTGTGGCATCATCCTGGGTGAAGACAGAATGCTGCTTAGAGCTAGGGTCATACCTGCCTGGGAAACATAATCTGAGAGTTCAGTCATGTCTCTCTTCATATAGTCCAAGGAGGTATGTCTCAAGTTATTCACCCCAACATGGACAACGGCAGAATAATAATGGTACTTGTTGAGTGACCTGCACGCATGCATGATCTGATGGATCTTGGCACCCAGCAGGCAGCTGACTGTGACCTTCTCCTTGTCCAGCCTGGTGAGGGGGACATGTGTGTGTGTGTCTCACTATGGACATTAAGTTTTTTGACTTAGAGGCTTATTTGGTGAGACACTGATATGTGTGTTATGTGCAGTGGTTTCTATACATGTTATGGTGAGTGCAGATAATTTGCGTTTGGGAGGTCACTGATCTTTTGGTAAGCTTCTAATGAGTACCTCCACGTATGTGAGTTTATGTGTTGTGTCCTGAACTTGTGTGAGAGGTGAAGTGTGTGAGCTGACAATCTATTTCATGTGCTTTTTGTTATGTGAGAGTACTGTTTCCAAACTGCTAGTTTAATTACATCTTTCACATACAGTACTTGTTTGTTTCAGGACTAAGTGGTTGTCAGTATACATAGGGCAATTACTACATTGTCTCAGGATGCCCAAGTCAGTCAGGCTGGCTGGAGAAATGGTGGGAAAGTGACTATACATAATGGCAGGTTTACACTGTAGTACTGTTGGGGAGTGGGTAAGTTAAATGAATTTATGATGTAGGAATAACAGAGGGGCTCATTCTGTTGACAACTTAGGGTGAAGAGTTGTGGAGATGCTGCTCAGTGTGCAGTTGATTTGCCTGCACAGCAACAAAGTTCTTGGGAGGGTTATACTGACAGATGTCTAGGGAAAAATTACATTTCCAGGCGTTTGCGTCTATACAGGGCAGTGCTAAGCCCCATTGTGTGATGCACAGCTATGCACATACAGGAGGCTTAAATACCAAACAGTCTAGATTCAGCAAGTCTGAATCTAGCCTACGCTATATAAGGCAGTAGCACAGAATTTCAAAGTGCAGAAAAAAATGCAAACACAATCAGCTAAAACGAAGCAGCAATTCAAATAAATACAGTTAACGTGCATATAGGATTTAAATATACTTATTTTTCAATTGTTTGCAGTGGATGCCTTCGATTTCAATTAAGATGCACTCCAGATCTCTGGCTAAAGTCACCAAACTCTTGAGCAGCTCCGGTTAACTGAGAGCAAACCCTTGCAAACATGAAGCATGAATGATCGTCAAAAAGTAGGCATAAATGCATAATGCATGAAAATGAAAAATGTTTACTATGGCTTGTTTTCTTTTGTATTACTGTATGTATACCTGTATGTGCACCTATGTTTATAACGTGAGGATTTAATAAAGGAGTTTAAAAAATGCATTATATTATCAATATGTCTGCACCAATCATCAACAATTCATGAAATTTATACCTCACCCTGTTTCACTGCACAGATGTACTAAATCCTGTCAGCTTGAAGCTATGATCATGATCCTTAATGTCAATGCAAGCTTCATGAGCTACTGATACCAATATGCAACTTTTACTTATATTTGTAAATGTAGAAACAAACAAAGCTGCATAACTCACTATTTGTACGTTTTACATTTCTTTCTCTATCATGACTATATTCTACCTTGTGAAGTGGGTGCATTGCATAATGTTGACTAACTAGTACAAAAAAATAGTAGTATGTAACCTCTGTTACTAGTCCCCAGCATACAAATTACCAAATGCACAGAGGAAACAAGACATGAATGTGACCAAGATGAACATCATTACAACAGGACCATTGTCATGAGAGAAGGCCATCTAGATAATGAATTTCACTTTGCTGCCAATGGTATCTTAAAGACACATTGAGTGTCCCACTTGGCTGGGAATGAAACTCTTTCTGACTGACTACTGGTGAGTAAACTGTCAAAGGCAATGCATTTCAGCAATAAAAAGGTACGCCCACTCCCACCATACACACACAAATCAGCAACCAAAGACTAGCAATAGACCATATAGTTATGTATTTGTGTCTGATGGTTCATAGGTAGGTACTAGGCTATCTGCCCGAAGGCATTTATAAGCCTAGCCAGAATGTGTTGGCTTTCGCTACTCCCTTAGATTAGTTCCCTGTGCCTCTGTCCAGCAGAGCCACTGAAGTGATCCCCGGGGTAAACTTCTGTTTCCCATATCAATAATTCAAAGATAGACTGAAGGTCGAGCTGAACTGGCTATTGTAGTCTAGACTGACTGGAAAATAGTAAAATAGTGCTAATAGTAATGCACTGTGGTTTACTTACATCATATAATAAAGGCAGCCTTCCCCAACAAACAGATGCACATGAGTAACAAATATAGAAAATAATCCATGCACCTGATTGGAGTGTGTACAAGAACCTGGATGGAATAGCTAATACAGAGAAAAAGTGCTAACAGTAATGCATTTAAGCAGTAATCTTTAAGTGATATATTTCACTTATTTTCACCAGTAAAGCAGAACCAGACTAACTATTCAGCTGCGGTGGGTATGGTAACAGTGCTTGACTGGCAAGTGGAAAGGAAAGAATACCCAGAGCAATGAACTTTAGTTTATTTCTAACACATAACAAAGGAAGCACCCCCCCCAACACACACACACACACACACACACACACACACACACACACACACACACACACACACACACACACACACACAAGAACCAAATGCAGGCAGCAGAATGTCTGGCAATGGAGAAAAAAAGCTACCAATTCTAATACATTATGGCTTGTTACAGACAGTTAACAAAAGTTAACAACTCCCCACAAACACCCACACCAAGAAATATACACATACAACAATGAAAGACTAGCAATTTTCTGCTCATTACCACCACTGACTTATAAAAGGTTAAAGAACTTTAGCAAACTGTCTTAATATAACTGTATAAACTTAAGCAAATCAAAATACAGTTTACACTTTTTAGTATTTGTTTATAATAAGCAAATACACAGTTGCCCTAGACATGTAACATTGTCCATGGGTTGAATATAGACAGAGTATAGTTTAAGACTTGGCTTTATTTGTTATGTGGCCTGAACTCCACATGTGGCTACTGGAACAGAAAAGGTTAATTCCTCCCAGAAGCCAAGGCAGAGTGGAGCTTTAGTAAGAGGGAGTTTTAAAAATCCTCCATTTGAGAGGAAGGGAGTGTGACACTGATTATGCAGTCAGTTCTTTCTGTGAAAAAGAAAAGAATTATGTTGTCCAAAGGACTTTTCTTAGAAATGAGGATGCTAGAATTCAGGAGTGCTGGTTTTTAGGGAGACTTCTGAATGTAAGGCTGGTTGGAGTATGCATCTTGAATCACTGGTGAATCTGCTACATTCTGCAACTAATGGGCTTGATAACAAATAGGGCTTTATTTCATAAGATTATAGGAGGTTACTAGGCTAATATCACAAGAGCCTTTTTACGCCTAGCCATTCATACCCCAGTTTTGCCAATTATCAATGCCCATGGGCTAGAACAACTTTGGTATATCCTTGTGTCATAGGGCATCTACAAGCTCCCCCTGTCCATAAAGGCAACTAAGCCAAGGATGAATTTGCGATTACCCATGCATTGATCTAAACTGCATTTGAATAGGCTTAGTGAGGAGCTCTGTTTCACATAAATGGAGCTTCTATTCCAGAGAAGTGGTAATCTCTGAGACACATACCTCTCCCACCACACATGTTTTGTTTAGGTCCCAGACAAGGCTTAGATCATTAGATTAGATAATTTGAGTGCTGTTTGTTTTGCAGATGTGTAGCAGATCCAGCAGGGTGGATTGGAGAATGCCTTGTAGGTTAAGCAGAGATCACCCCTCAGTAGTTTGTAGGAGATTGAGTAAAGGGATAGGTTTTTCAGGTGGTCCGCATAGGACATATTATTTACACCCTGTATTCTGTTAGTGAGGAAACTCTGTGGTCACTCCAGCTGTTGCAAATATCTGGTCAGATACATGCTGAGGGGTGCATTGTACTCGATTATTGGTCTAATGAGGGCTGAGTATAGTAGGATTCCATGTCCTTACTTACAAGTTGTACCAAATAGAAGGACCTTCTCACTAACATGGACACATGATGATCAAAGTTCATTGTACTGTCAACCTGAGTTCCCAAGTCTCTTACCACTGGGTCTACTCTTAGAGGAGTGTTATCAATGTTGTAATTTGCAGGAATAGTCATCTTCCCAAAGGGTATAATTATGCATTTTTACACTACGTTTTAGTCCATGGTTCTGGTACCAGCTATTTGTCTGCGTAAAATCCTCCTAGAAGCTTATATACATGCTTTGGGGAATTTAGTGACTGCACCCAGCATGTAGTCATCTGCAGATCTGGTCAGCCAAAGGCCGTCTACATTAGCCTTGACTTCAGAGAAGTAGATTCCAACCAGGAGAGGTCCAAGTACCAAGCCATGTGGGACACCACTAGAAATTGGCCTCTTGGTAGAGTTGGAGTTCCCCATCCTAACCACGTGTCCTATATGCGAGTCATATGGCTGTCCATCGGGTGACATAGGGATTTATGCCTACATTTGTGAGTTTGTCTATAATACCTGAGTGACATTTTGTGTCAAAAGCTTTTGCCAGGTCAAAGTAGGCAGTATGTACCATTTTGCACTTGTCCATAGCTCTAGTGACCTTCTCGAATAAGTCCACCAAGTTTAATAGGTATGATCTGCCCTTGATGAAACTAAACTGAGATGGGTCCAGTGATTGAAGATTCCTATGTTTTTATCAGGTCCACGATAATTCTTTCCGTGCCCTTGAGTATAAGATGAGTCAAATTTATGGGTCGGTAGTTCCCTGGGTCTGTTGATGTTCTGTCTTTGTGTAAACATATCACTGTTGCAATCCTCCATTTCCTTAGGACGAAGCCTGTCTGGAGGCTGTGGTTGAATAAAGATTCTAGTGGGCCTGACAGGTCATGTTTCAAGCTAATAAGGAGGCATCCTGGGATATTATCAAGTCCCACTGATGCAGTGTTTTTAGCTCTGGAGAGTGCATTGAGGTCCTGTTCTTTACTGATAGCTGGGGAAGAAATGATAGAGGGTATTTCCTGCAAGGGGGGGGGGACTGGGGTTGAAATTATAGCTACATTTATTGGTCAGCAAAATTGCATCTCCTGGTTTGGTATAGGAAGTTACATTTACTATTAGTTCAGCACATTGCTGGGTGTTCCCTTTAGGTTTGTATGCATAATGGAAAAATGCTTTATGGGTATCCGTAGCCTAGGGGGCTATTTTTGCCTCAAAGTTGGCTTTGTTGAACTTGAGTAGTCCCTGAGTTGCTTGTTGAGACTGATGAAGGCATTTTTTGTCTTCTGGGGATAGCTCTTCCTAGTTTTGGACAGGGTTACCTTCTTTTGGTATGCAAACTGTTTACACTGGGGGTCCACCAAGGGAGCTTGTTTTTGGAGTTTGTTCTAAGTTTGTTTTGGTTTGGTACTGCTACTTCTATGCAGTTATTTACATGCTTGTACAGGGTTTCTGAAAAACACTTCCACAAAGGCATTTGTGTTCTCTGGGTTCTTTTAGCTATGCCGTTGCTTAATAGGAGGTATTTAGCCTTGGAAAAGTTCTTAAAGGTTCACCTAAACGGACAACTGAAGTAACGGTAACCTGAACCTCACGAAAAACTTTAGTTCAATGCTCCAATAAAGGCTATCCCTCCACAAAAACAAATGCCAGTAGTTCCAAGGATTTTATTAAACCACACACATCACATCAACTTCACTTCAACAGATTATGCGTTTTCATTTCCAACAGGAAACTTCATCCGAATCAATATGCATATGTAATCATCTAGTTTAAATAATTTACGAACATCTCCTATTGGTGACTCATTTAGTCAATTAAATCTAAACACACCCTTAAATAGTATGAAAAGTTTAAAAAGTTTAAAAACCATAAACTTTCTATATACATTAAATGTTAAACTGTATGACGTAAAACATGTTGACAAACTATAAAAACAAGTTGTATGTATAAAACATAAAGTGAGTAGTCTAAGTATATAATTATAAAAGTATTTTATGCACTCTGCAAAAAATCACTTATTTTATTTTAACTTTTTAGCCCTTAATTTTAGGGCTGGGGCTAAAGAAATGTTGGTCATTCAATCCTGGGAATGTACAGGTATCAAGACGCAGCTGACACATAAGTTCCCTAAATTCAAGTCTGTTTTCTCAGTCTCCACCCCTATCATCATATTTTACACATTCAACAACCCAAAATTTAAAGCCAGCTAATGGACATCTGGGAACATGTCTGGCTAGGGTATTTGTCTCTCTACCCTGGCTTATATAATACATATGTTCGTAAATTCATTGTCTTAAGTTATGTTCTGTCTTTCCCACATAAAATGCGCAACAGTCAGAACAATAAACAATGTAAACAACCCCCCCTAGTAATGGCAACTAAAGAATCCTTTTGCTCTTAAGGTAAAACCGGGTGCCCTGAGCATATCAGCTTCAGCCAAAAATGTGCATTGGGAGCATCTCCCATATTTAAATGTTCCCATTTTAGATGTTATATTACCATCCAGTTCTTTCCTTTCCAATATTTCTTTGAGGTTGTTGTTTTTCCTATAGTTATATTGCAAAAAAGAAGTTATGTACTCACCATAACATTCCATGTATGTAGTCCATCTCGACAAACATTATTACGTGTGGGCTAGGAGCCGATCCTCGGCTCCAACTCGGCTGCTTTTAGAAAGCCTGAAAACTTCTGATTGGCTCGTGGCTAGGAGGTATCCCATGGTGCATGAGCATATTCCCTAGATCTTGTTTGCTACTAGTCTATCAGGATAAACAGAAAAAGGACAAAGGTCCGGAAGAATAAACAGTAATAAAGGCTCCCTTTATGTTATACACTACTGTAGGAAAAAAGGAAAAACTGTTTCCAGATCCTCCAGGAAGGGGGTTGGTGGGTGGGTTTGTAATAATGTTCGGCGAGATGGACTACATACATGGAACGTTATGGTGAGTACATAACTTCTTTGTTATGTAGTCATATCTCGCCTCCATTATTACATGTGGGACAGCGTCCCTAGCATTTTGAATGGGTGGCTCACTGGAAAATACTCCTGAGTACCGTGGAACCAAATGAGGCTATACCCCTGGAAGTTAAATCCAGTTTATAATGGGAAATGAAGGTATGAGGGGTAGCCCATGTTGCTGCACATATTATTATCAATAGGCGTCCTGGCTTGGAAGGCAGCAGAAGTAGAAAAAGACCTGGTAGAATGCGCTTTGACTTTAATGGGTAACTCTTTTCCCTGAGAAGTGTAATGAACGAAATACAATTAGAGATCCAGTTTGATAGTGCGACCTTAGAAACTGGCAAGCCCATTCTCGTCTCAGCAAAAGAAACAAATAACTGTTCTGATTTTCTAAATCCTTTGGTTCTGTGGATATAGAAACGCAGTTGCCTGTGCACATCCAACTGATGAAATCTATACTCCGCTTTATTGGTGTGATTAGGGAAGAACACTGGCGATTCAATTGTTTGTTTTAAGTGAAAATGAGAACAGACTTTAGGGATAAAAGAAGGATTGATCTGGAGAGAAACCCTATCTTTGTGAAAAATTAAATATGGAGGTTTAACTGATAGGGCTTGTAGTTCAGAAACTTGTCTGGCTGAGGTTATTGCTACCAGAAAAAGAGTCTTCCAAGACAGGAATTTTAACTGACAACTATGGGCTGGTTCAAAGGGTGGCAAAGTAAGTCTAGAAACGACTAGACTCAGATCCCAGAGAGGAATGGGGTCTTGAACAGGAGGTCTTAACATCATGGAACCCTTAAGGAAGGATTTTCACAGCTTGTGAGACATAAGACTGGAATCATTAATCCCCACATGAAAATTGGATATTGCTGCTAGCTGAACTTGGAGTGTAGCAGCTGCTGAACCCTGGTGAAAGAGTTCTGAAAGGAACTCTAAAACAATAGTAATGGGAGCTGTAAATGGATCAACTTCTCTGTTATGTGCCCATATAGAAAATCTCTTCCATTTGCTGTGATACAATTTTCTAGTCGAAGGCTTGTGAGAAGAGGTAATAATATGGGTTGCAGCTAGAGACAGATCATGAAGCCTGACTAGTGACGGAACTGGAGCAGCCATGCTGTCAGTTTGAGGGTGTGGAGACTGGGGTGAAGAGAACCTGACATGTGTGTCAAGAGGTCTGGCACTGGGTCCAGAGTCCATGGATAGTCTAACAGGTGAGGCACGAGAAAAGGAAACCAAATCTGATGAGGCCAGTAAGGAGTGATGAGGATCATCTTGCTTCCTAACAACATTGCTTTCTGTATGACCTTGGGAATGAGTGGAAAAGGAGGAAAAGCATAAAGGAGTCCCAGGGGCCAGTCATGGACGAGTGCATCTCTTGGAGACTCTCCTGGAGGGGGGATGAGGGAGAAATAGGTGCTGCATTTGGTGTTGATGGGGCTGGCAAAGAGATTACAGCAGGGTTGTCTCCATTTGTGGAAGATCAGACGGGCTACTTTCTGGTTCAAAGACCATTCCTGAGGTAACAATATTGCCCTGCTTAGCTTGTCCGCTATCACGTTGCATGTCCCTGGGATATGCGTTGCAATGAGAAAGCATTGGGAAGAAATCGCCCAGTTTCAAACTTGCAAGGCCTCTCAACATAAAGGGTATGATCTGGTTCCCCTTTGTTTGTTTAGATACCAAACCACCGACATGTTGTCTGGATAGTTATCATCCCTAGAGGGAGAAAGTCGTGAAGTGCTTGCAATGCTAGAAGCACCGCTCTCATCTCTAGGACATTGATATGAAGATGGGCCTCTTGTTCTTGCTATGTGCCTTGGACAGTCCTGCCTACATAATGCCCCCCCCCCAATCTGGGAGGCATCCGTGGTCACAGTGGCAACGGGTTGGTGCGGTACAAAGGGAGTCCCTGAGGTAAGATGACCTGGTTGAATCCACCAGCAGAGATACTTTTTGCATGAATCTGTGATCAGTATCTGGTAATGCAGAGGCAACTGCTGAAAGGACCACTGGGATGACAGGAGCCATTGGAGTATCCTCATATGTAGTCTTGCTAATGGTACCAAGGTTATGATCGATGCCATTGTTCCAAGAAGCTGCAACACCACCTTCGCTTTGACTCTTCGAAGGGGAAGTATCCTGAAAATTTGCTGTGCAAGATTCTGTATTCTGTCTGTAGGTAGTCTGGCTATCATAGAAACCATGTCTATATTTGCTCCTATAAAGGTTATAGATTGAGTGGGCAAAGTTGAGGATTTTTCCAACTTTATAGAGATTCCCAACTGGGAACAGAGCTTGATTGTGGAATCTCTGGACTGAATTAGACGATGCCTGGTGGTGGCAGTCAGGAGCCAATCGTCCAGATATGGAAAGACTTGGATTCCCTGATGCCTCAAATGAGCTGTCACTACTGCCATGCATTTGGTGAACACCTGGGGGGCTGTGGTGAGACCAAAGGGCAGCGCCCGAAACTGGTAATGACTGTCTCCCAGCAGGAAGCGTAGGTAACTCCTTGATGCTTTGTCCATCATAATGTGGTAGTAGGCATCCTGGAGATCTATTGAGCACATCCAGCTGTCTTTCCCTAACAGAGGGAGTATGGATTGTAGAGTGACCATTTGGAACTTTGACTTCTTTACATACTCGTTTAATTTGCTGAGGTCTATGATGGGTCTCGAGTCTCCTTTTCTTTTTGGAACTAAAAAGAACCTGGAGTATGTTCTGAATCCTGTCTGGTCTACTGGGACCTTTTGGATGACTCTTTTTAATAGCAGCTTTTCTATCTCTATAGCTGCTTGATCCCTGTGATTGGGTGGTACATGTGGGATCCTTTTGGGAGGGCGTGGTGGAAGGGAAAAGGGTATACAGTAACCTCTGGTGATAATGTCTTGTACCCACTTGTCTTGAGTGAGATTTAGCCAGGCTTCTGGGTACAAGGACAGGTGACCCCCGACCGGCTCCAGAGACGCACAGTCGGGTTCCACATCAGGAACGCTGATGGGGACGGTCATGAAAGGAATCGCGACCTCCCTGATTTTGTGGGCCTCCCCTGCCTCTAGGGTGACATCTACCATTAGTTCCTCCTCCCTGCCTCTGAAGGAGGAATCACCCTGTGTATCCTGGAAAGGTCTCTGTGATTTCTTGAACCACATTTTACTGCAATTCTGACCTTTAGGGTAAGATCTAGAAGAAATGGCAAAACAGACTCCCACGGCAGAGAGAGTCTTTCCTTCCTGTTCACACCTGGTGAGGGTATCTTTCACTTTAGGTCCAAAAAGAGAGGATCTGTCCACGGGGGCATTAGTGAATGTAGACTTGAAAGGTTCAGGAAAGTTGCATAGACGCATCTAGGAATGTCTCCTTAAGGAGACTCCTGAACCCGTCACCCTACTCACACCATCGGCTGCGTACGAGATCAGCCGCATGGAGGAGTTAACAATGGATGTAAAAGTAGCCAACTGTGTAGACACTGTAGATGGGACTGCTTCAGTAGAGGAACCATTAAGAGTATCTCCTAACTCCTTTAGGAGATCTCTCTGAAGTCTCGTAAAATGTGATAGATAGTTCAGCGATGGGAGTGTAAAAGCCGCTGAAGAGAAGATACGCTTCTCGTACCTATCCATCATTTGGGATTCCTTAATCAGCCCCGGAGACTGTGGAGCCGAAGAGACAGAGACCAACTCTGATTTAGGTAACTTCTGTGGAGGTTCAGAGGCAGAAGTTGAGGCCAGAGAAGGCCGTTTAGAGGTCTTGCCCTTATCCTTCCTAGATGAATGTGACCTAGCAGAGGAGGAAGAACTGGCTAGGTCTTCCTCGAAGGAAGGCTTTAACATGCCCTTCAAAATCAGCTTATTCTTCCATTCCTGGAGTACTCTAGGGCTAAAAGAATGACAAAAGTAGATGTATAGCCCCTAAGCAGTACACACTGATGCTGTGTCCATCGGTAATGGACATTTTTTGCGAACATTTAACACATTTTTTAAAACCTGACTGTTTGTGTTCCTTAGGTTCCTTAGACATAATGGTAGTAGAGAAAACCAATACACTCACACGACAAGACAGGAACTAGATTCTCTAACTTAAGCAAATCTAGCCCTATCACCCACAAAAAATAAAGGGGGTTACTAGGTTTTCTAACTTAAATGTACCTAGTGCAAGAAAGGAAAAAGGGACAAACTAGAAACCTCTAAGTTAAATGGTCTAGCCAAAAACACACACTCACGGGATATCACACACAAACGGCCAACAGGCCCAAGTAAATTTTAATCAGCAATATGTCAAATCCGGTTAAAGACACAAATCGGTAATTACAATAAGACTGTCAGCAATAGACAATGACAGAAAAAATTTCACTAGAAGCAAGAAACTCCTAATAAGCAATATAATAATAAAATAGAATCACGGTCAACCAAGTGAAGCTTTCGACTGAAGACGTGGCAAACGAGATCTGAGGAATGTGCTCATGCACCATGGGATACCTCATAGCCACGAGCCAATAAGAAGTTTTCAGGCTTTCTAAAAGCGGCCGAGTCGGAGCCGAGGATCAACTCCGACCCCACACGTAATAATGGAGGCAAGATAGGACTACATAACATCTATAGTTAAACACCTCAAGTCTGTTGGGCATTTTGTAGAACATGTCCCAAATCCCATTTATAGTCTTTTTCACCCAAACCGTATTCTGGTCATAAGTAACCACAAGATAAGGGGTCTTGGGATTCAGGGGCTGTGGGAGTCCTATTTCAGTTGTACTGTTGGCTTTCTCTATTTGATTGGGATTTCCTAGACTTCTAAGCAGAGGTATATATCTAGTCCCCCATTCTTTACGGATATTCTCCTTTAGTGGTTTTATGAAACTATCCAGGTAACCCCTATCCAGGAAAAGGGTCTGTACAAACTCCAATTCGTTAATTAAATTAATTAAATCTTCCCTTTCAGAGGTCATCTGTGCAACCTTTACCATCTGTCATTTTACTATGTTCCTTTTCTGGAACTGGGGATGGTTACTTTCATAATGAAGATAAGAATTTGATAAACGGTTTTCCTATATACCTTAGATATAAATCTCCCATTGGTAGTATCCTTTTTTATACATACATCCAGATAGTGTGCCTCATCCTTCTCTACCTTATAAGTGAATTCCAAGAATTCTGTGGTGTTATTAAGAAAATCCATAAAGGAAGTGACCAACTCTAAGGTTCCTGTTGGAAATGAAAGCAGTTAATCGGTTGAAGTGAAGTTGATGTGATGTGTGTGATTTAATAAAATCCTTGGAACTACTGGCATTCCAAGGATAGCCTTTATTGGAGCCTTGAACTGAAGTTTTACGTAAAGTTCTTAAAGGTACTGGAGTTTGCTAGGAGTTCAGCCTATTTATTTAAAAGGTTACACCATTATGACCTACAGCTAGCAAGGATATAATAGTGGACTCTACCTAAGGTTAGATGGACATGTTCAGAACTTGTTTAGAGATTTAGGATGATAGCTAGACATAAAAAGGCCTTTGTGGTCATTAGCATAATAAACACCTATGAACCTATGAATCTATGGAGTAGCTCTAATGTGTCATGTTGTTTAACCAATCTTGAGGTATGCTTACTTTTATGTAGATTGATAAAACTCCACCTCGTCCCTTTTTCTGTGGTCTGGCCTAAATGCTCTAAGTCCCTTATTTTCTTTGCCAGTAGTTCAAAATATAATGCAAATAACATAGGCGAAAGAGGACACCCCTACCAGTTTCCTCTCTTCAGACACAACTTCTAAGTGAGGAACCCTCCCACTTTGTTTTTTTGCCTCCTATCTCTCATATAGCCTTCTAATTAAGCTTCTTTTTGTATCAGGAAATGCAAATGCTTCCATTGCCCTACACATAAAATCAATGCTTACTCTTGTCGTACCCTTTCCTTGCATCAGGGCACACCAATAACAGCCGTATTTTCCTACATTCTGCTTCCCTATGGATCATCTTTGCTCTATTAATGTTATCAAATGTTTGCCTCCCCTCCAAAAACCACACTGGTTCATATCTATCAATTTTGGCATCACCTTTAGCATTCCTTTAGCCATTACACACAAACAGTTTATAATCATGTCTTAAAATTGGACCAATATGAAGCTGAATCAGATGGGTCTTTACCATCTTTATATTACAGCCACCACAGCTTTTCTCCAGGATGTTGATACCTCCCCCACTGAGACTCCTAGCACTGAGAGCTGGTGAGTATAAACCTGCTAATTATTTCTGCATTTTATGCTTAAACCTGCTATATACCAGGGGCAAATTTACTCACTTATGCCTTCTGAAAAACAGCCCAACCTGTTTAAAGACTGTTTTGTACTTAGCCCTGCTGCAGTAAATGTATTCTTTTCTAAGGAATGTTGTTTGGCTCGGGGGATTTGCAACAAAAGAAATGGCTTGAGTGGTTGGTTGTGATTTCTGAGATTATAAGAGGGATTTCAGGAGGAAGAAACCCCTCATGTATAAGATTGAAAAGTTGAGAGACAAAGAGTATCTGCTTGACATGCACTGTATAAAGTTAAACGGTGGTACTTCTCTGAAAAGACTGAATGATGAAACAACAAATTTTGTTAACTAAGGTTTGTTTTTTGTTTTTTGGATGTAATAGCAGCTATTTTCAGTGGCCTGACCTAGAAGAGTGGGAGAGAAAAAGGGATTCTGGAGTCCGAGAAAGAAGGAAGTTAATCTTTTTACATGCTTTGTATAGATTCACACTGAAAGGTAGACAGTAGTATAACTATACCCGAAAGACTTGTGAAAGGGCAGACTTCCACAGCTGAGGTGTTGCTGAGATCTTGGATAGTCTGGGGATTATGGAATCTACTAAGTTTATGTTTGGTTCCAAAGAGCACTGCTTTTGTTTTTGATGAGTTAAGTGTGAGTATTTTTAATCACTAATTCAGTGGCTGAGGGAGTGAAAGTCAGATTGTAGGTCCTGCTGAAGTGATATAAGGCAGTTGTTTGAGCAAAAAAGGACCATGACATCAATGTGTAGAAAGAGTGTGAGGTGTGGGAAGTCCAGAGAAAGTTTGTTCATGTAAATAAGCGGGGTGTCAGTATGGAAACTTGTGGTACCCCTTTATGAAGAGGGCAGATATAACAGATGTTGGAATTATAGTTTACAGACAAGTGCTGACCACCAAGATAACTGACTGTATCACAGCTAATCACACTTTAGGGTGGCATGCTTGGCTAGGCCTAATACTCTAGTGAGGTCAAAAAAGACAGCAGCTATCAACATACCTTTGTCCATTTCTATGAGAACATCAACTGTAAGAGACCAGAGTGTGGTGAATACTCCATTTGCACGAGAAGCCATGTTTCCTGTGACATTAGATGGCACTGGGAGATGTATCATGAGATTTCCAGGTAGATGACTTTCTCAAACATCTCACAAGGTGGGGAGAATGGAAACTGTCTGAAGTGGGATGGAAGTGTGGTATTTATTTGTTTTGATAGTGACTTTGCTATGGTAATTTTCCATATGTTAGGCATATTATTTTGAGAGAGGTAAATGTTGAAACAATGCTGTTTAGTGTAGCTATGTAGCTGCAACAGTGGTAGATAAGGGGTGGGGATCATCAGTACCCGGGGAGGGGGGGGGGGTCAAGTTGTAATTGTTCCAAGAGTGAAGAGATGTCTTTAGCAGAAATCTATTTTAAAAATAGATGTGTGATGTATTCTGGGTGAGTTGGATGGGTGATAGGTTTCAAAAGCAGTTGTTGAATGGAATGTGGTGGTTACTGAATTGACTGAAGAAGTCTGATGTAAGATTAGCTGACGTGGCTGGGAGGGCTTGTTAGGTGATTCATTTCTTTTCAGAATTGTTTGTGCTATTTTAAAGAGAGTTATGGTGCTGTATCACAGTATGGCTTTTGTGGTGTCTTATGGATTGTTTAGCTAGGTTATAAAGCCTAAACGTTTCCCTAGTGTTTATAGTAGGGTGGATAAACAAAAGTTTGCCCAGCTTCTTCCCTCATCTTTAGAAAGGCTTCAAGTTCTGAGGTTAGCCACTAGATGGATTCAGGTTTATATACACTTGTTATTCAAGGGAAACAGGAGTTTTGGTTGTAAGTTCATAAGAATAATATTTAAAAAGTTTCCCAATGTTTGGGCCTTTGTCCCCCCCATTATTAATGGCTTTGTTCAGATTGAGCAGTATGGCACTGATGTGTGTTTCCAGCATGACTAAACCTACCGTTAGAATAGGTAAAGCCTGAGAGTATAACTGTCGATTTTGGGTAACTGACCCTAAATTTAGAAGTGTCTTTCCTTTTTGGAAAGTGTACATACTTGTGTGTATTTGTTGTGAGTTAAAGGGGTTGGGGGTTAAAAATGACAATGTATACAATTCCATAAGTGTTTTTATTGAATCATAAAGTCATGGAAAATGTCACATTGACTGAAACAGAACTGGGAATCCACAACTATATAGAAGATCAGCCTGCCAAACATTACTGTGTACATGTAATTTGCAGGTTGGACACACATATATTAGAAAAATAAATATAAAATAAGTAAAAGTAATAGCTTCTTATCAGAATGACTACTTTATCAATTGCATCAAGGAATTTAAATGGCATTATAGTTATGGACAAGAGGAAAAGAGTACTGAACTATATTAATATGTGTAGGATGCAAATACTGATGTTACAGGAGATGCACTTACATAGAAATGAACATGACAGAGATGACTGAATGTAAAAGAGAGCATAAAGAGACCAATGAACTAAAGAATAACAGATAATAGATGCAGGGATTAAATGATATGCAAGTGTTTTAATGTGGGGACCACAACCTGTGGATGCAGGAAGCAAAAAGAGATAGCATAGGGACAGTACACATTTAAGACTATTTTTTAATTACTAAATGTAAAACTACTCCCCGGGATTCACGAAGCTCGGCGCAAGGCCGGTGTAAGGCCTGCGCCGGCGGTGCAGTGGCTAGTCGGCGTAGTAGCTCCATATGCATAGTAATGAGTGCGCGCCGCAACCACAGACACGTGCGTAGGTTACGTGAGCGAGCCCAAGTAGGATGCGTCCGGAGGCGTGGCTAAGCCGGCATGCGATGAGCAACCTAAAGTGCTGATTTCCACAGGCCGCCCATAATAGTAATGGCACCAGCCAGGGCCCGTGCAGAATGAAACGCACGTAGAGTATGCAACATAGTACCCGTTCCAACAAAACGGAGAAGCAAACACAACCCACGAAGCCCTAAGTGTACCAGTCCAAGGAACAAAGGATACGCGTAATACCGTGATCGTCCCGCAATGCACTGTCAGTGGGCATACCCAGAGAAGGTGTACCGCAGCATGTCAGCGCGCCGCACCGACATAGGAGTAGCGACATGGGCATGGTCACCAGGGTTACCAACTGTCCCACTTTGCTATGGACAGTCCCTCATTTGACAGTTGTGTCCCGCCACAAATCGAAAAATGGCAAATGACCTGAGATTTCCGGACAAAAATATTCCCTCAATATACCCTTAATAGTAGCATAAAACATATATTTCGTATATGAAACACATACATGGCATAAGAAACAGAATAAGGAACCCAAATGCTATGAGAATAAGCGTATATTTCGGCAAAAAAGTGAAGTTCTGTCATCTCTACTTGCTGTGGGTATGTGTTGTCCTGCAAAATCCGATGTTTCCACAAAAGATGTCCCACTTTGGGCATTGGAAAAGGTGGCAACCGTAATGGTCACCAGCAGTAGTGAGAGTACACAGCCGGGTAGCCGTGTCAACATAACAACAAGAAGGAACCAAGATACTCTAAACACAGGCAAACATGTGCATAGCAACATGTACCACACCCAGCAACGTGTTAAATGCATACACAGGACGGCGTATGTCTAAGCGTAATATCCAGAAGCAGAACCCATGCATGCAAATGTAATACACAATAGCCCCATTATAGCATGTAACTCCCACCCATGTACGACCGTGCACCCAACCCAGCTAGCAGCCTTGCGCAGCTACACACCTACACACAATGGGCATACCTGAAATGTGGTAAGAAGTATTGTCTTAGGCAGTGCCATGGGCAAATATGTACCCCACATGTTAACAACCCACCTCAGGTACAGATATGCAAATGGCTGCATGTGAATGTGTCGGCAGAATGTGTACATCCCGCATGTGGTATGGACCCGTCCAAACCCCATAGGCTTGCACACGCCACGGTGCACATAACTGTACACATGTGGACAAGTCGGGATGTTCAACCACCGTACCGATGATTAGCTATGCAGACATGTCAAACACATATAGCGGAACATGTGCCTACCAAACAGGACGTCCTAACAGGGTGCCACAGGCACAGAAGGGGAAGGTGGGACATCACATGTGGAGAGTAGCGTTGCCGGACGGCCAAACACCCACGGCCAAGGCAAAGGACGGAATAACATGCATATGGCCGGATGGATGTTGTTAGACAAATATATATAGAAAAACATATGAAGTGCCAGTTTAGAAGCAAAATAGTATATAATGCATTGTATTCAACTGTACAATATGGCAGTAGAAATTATCTTGCATGTAATTGGATGAAGCTTATTTGCAGTGTGATTGAACTCTGACCCTGGCAGTAACCAGTTCAGCAGGCTTATGTCTTTCAGCATTAATTATCTGCTGGGTTACAGGAAAATAAATGTATGTACATGTATATCTTCCTCCCTTCCACTGAGGAGGATGGCCTTGTGAGCTCTATCGAAGATAGAGTACAACTCCTTACCAGAGAGACAAAGGAATGTATTAAGAAATGAACTGACTATTGTATCCGAACAGTCCAGGGTCCTTGAAAGAGCAACAATTACAGAAGGACAATGTAATTGACCAGGTGCCTTGCAAGGCTGTGTTATTCTCATGGGAAAACATTTTAAAAGCATTACCTCAGCACCCTCGTATGAATAGAATATTGCGGACCATAGTGATGGAAATGCCCTGTGACTGACCACGTCAGTAAGGTGGGCAAAAGCTGATTGTAAACACTATATAAACAAATTGCTTCCTGTATAGAGTCAGACAAAACTCTTATACTTGTACTGTATAGTTTTTTGCCTCTCGGTGTACACTACTAAAACGTTGTGAACCTGAGCTTCCTGTGTTATTGACTGTCATTTAGAAAAGCCTACTGATTTCTACAGTCTGGTTTTAACAACTTATTTGACATTGTGGTCCTTCTTAGCCGGAATTCCCTTAGTAAGCTACAGGTCAGAGTGCATGGGTGGTAAGAAATCTGCGCAGGAGAAGTTGCCTAAATGGTTCTTCTTGAGTGAAAAGACCTCCGACTGAATTGTTGTGTGTAAAGAGGCTGTCCACTGTCTGATCTGTGGCTGAAAAGCGGAAAACTGGATCCCAAGAAGAAAACGTGCAGTCATAAACGGGAGGCTCAGGTAAGGAGAGTTTGCCTTTTTGTCTCTGTTGTAGATCAGGGACCAGGCTACATTGTGTTTTTGTTAACAGTTGTGATAGCAGGTCGAAGACCAATTCAAGTAGTTTTACATTTGGACATAGATCAGGGGAACACAGAGTAGAGTAAATAGTCATTTTAGACACCACAGTGGATACAGGGAAGGAGATACCACATGGTACGAGAGAAGGGTTACGTAACAGTCGTTTAGAAGACATGGGAAATTAGTGCACTAAGAGATCGTGAGATCCGCCTTTGACGGATGATGCGAAGTATATGCAATTGCAGAGAGCAGATAATGTGAGATATTTTGCAAAATGGGGTAATAAATATGACATTGATGGTATATTAGACAAAATATCGTTAGTGAAACATTGGAATCACTTAAAATGTGACGCAGATGTTGTTCAGGCTAAAAAACAGCGACATTTGGGTATCCCTCAAGCACATAGGTGGATTGAGGTAGTGAACCGAAGGGAACAGAAGACTAAAAATGCGAAAGCATCATACGTAGACAAAGAAGATAATAATACAGTAGTAGCGACGGCCCCCCCCCCCCTCCGATACCACATCCAGGATATGAAGCGGGAGGGCAGGCTAGTCCCCCCCACGTTATCCTGTGGCAACAGAGGTATCACAACAACCATTTGTAAGAGAAGCTATTGAAACTACATCCCGAACACGTAAAACACCTAGGGACACTCAACTAAGAAGAGAGTCACTAGAACAGAGTGAGGAAATCTGTCAATTAATTGAAGTACCGAACCCTCAGGCAGGACAGGAAGGCCAGGACCCAACTCCCCTAGTGTATAGACCGTGGACACCGGAAGATATCCGGAAAGTTGCAGAGGGAATTCCCCATCCACAAAGTAATCACTATTCACCATGCAATACCCCTCTATCTCCTGTTAGAAAAGCAAACGGGGAATGGCGGATAGTACAGGATTTACAAGCTGTAAATCATGCAATAATACCTAGGGTACCGATGGTGCCAGACCCACACACTATATTGAATGATATGAACCCGCAACAGAAGTATCTTACCGTGGTAGATATAAGCTATGCTTCCTTTTCAATACCTATACATCCAGATAGTCCGCATTGGTTTGCATTTACATTCAGGGTAACAGATACAGCCATACTCGGCTACCGCAGGGATACTGTGAAAGTCCAACGATATTCGCACAGGAGATGGCTAGCAACCTGCCGGGGTTTACTCCACCCGGGGGCAGTGAAGTTCTACTTTATGTGGATGACATCCTGCTTGCGGCCCCTACCTAGCAGCAATGTAGGGAAGATACAATAGCATTATTGAAATATTTAGCAGAACAGGGACATAAAGTAAACAAGCATAAATTGCAACTTCGGAGAATACAGGTCAAGTACCTGGGATATGTGGTATCCAAGGAGGGTAGAACATTAGATGAAGATAGGAAGGCAGCAATTTCACAAGCACCCAAGCCAACTACCAAGAAGGGAATGATGTCCTTCCTGGGACGACTAACTTTTGTCGAAGCTGGTTACCAAAATATGCTTTTGAATCGGCTCTATTGTCTGCTTTAATCTTTAATACACCTATGGCAGCACAAGATATACTACACTGGATTCCAGTAGCAGAAACAGCTTTCTGCAGACTAAAACGATTGATAGCTTCAACATCTGTTTTAGGTCTCCCGAATTATCATAACAGATGTTTTCAGACTGTAGATTGTAAGCAGGGATATATGACGTCAGTCTTGACGCAACAGCATGGAAGTAAGCAACGCCCCATAGCTTACTACTCATCGCAGTTGGACCCAGTGACACGGTCATTGCCACATTGTGTACAGGCAGTTGTTGCAGCAGCCATGGCAGTACAGGCTTCGGCATCAATGGTATTATTCCACCCTCTCACTGTGAGAGTGCCTCATGCAGTTGCGATAATTTAGCTGCAAGAGAAAATAGCATTCCTGACACGTGCTAGACATCTTTCTTGTTTGACCATACTCCTGAGTCAACCTCATATGGTGATTGAACGTTGTACAACATTAAACCCATCAACGTCACGTCCGACACCTGTGTATGGCACACCACACAGTTGCCTACAGGAAATGGAGCAAATAACTTTACCCAGACAGGATATTACTGATATACCCTTAGATGATGCAGAGGTGACAGTTTATGTGTACGGATCATGTAGAAAGGGTCCTACAGGAAAGAATCAAGTAGGTTATGCAGTAGTTACTGATATTGAGATTGTAGAAGCCCAACCCCTGCAGCATAACTTGTCTGCTCAAGCAGCGGAATTGATAGCTTTAACACGTGCTTGCACTCTAGCGAAAAACAGATGTGTGGACATATATACCGATAGTCAGTATGCTGTCTCTACAGTGCATGTTTATGCGCAGCAGTGGAAGAATAGGGGAATGATAACATCCACTGGTAAGCCGATTAATCATGCGCAATTGATCTTGAATATATTAGATCCCATTCAGTTACCTACTAAAGTAGCTAATTGTAAATGTGCAGCTCATACAAAGCAACAGGATAAGATTACAAAAGGTAATGCACGAGCTGATGCAGCTGCAAAACAAGCAGCCTCACACTCAGAAACTTTCTTTTTGAATGAGGAATGACAATCCTCAGAGATTCTAGATTTAGAAATGTTAGAAACAATGCAAACATCAACTACGAAAGCAGAAAAGCAGACGTGGGTAAGACGAGGAGCAATCCTTGAAGACGGACTGTACATCTCCAAAGTGAGAAAGCCAATATTAACGTCTAATTTATTTAGATATGCGGCTTTGTTGAGCCATGGGCAGAGCCATGTCTCAACAGGGGGGATGGTACAGTTGGTTAACAGAATATTCCTAACATACGGAATTAGGAACCACATACAAACATTTTGAGCAGCGTGTCATATTTGCAGTAAACATCATGCACAGGGAGCATTCCAACCGAAGCGAGGGAGTTACCCTACACCACCATATCCGTTCCATACTATTTGTATGGAGTTTATAGAGCTGAATAAATGTGAAGGGAAGAAATACTGTTTAGTGATTATAGATATGTTTTCAAAATGGGTGGAAGCATTTCCAACCAGGAATCCGGATGCAGCAACAGCGGCAAAGGCCCCAGTAAAATAAAGTATCCCTAGATCTGGCATACCGGAAAGAAGCTACAGTGACAATAGAACACATTTTGTGAACCAGACAATCCAGCAACCTGGGGGATTCTTTGGGATTTCCTTGAATAATCATTGCACGTACCACCCACAGTCAGCATGAGTGGTGGAGAGGTACAATGGGATTTCGAGAAATAAGTTGAGGAGGTTGATGAGTGACACCCAGACGAATTGGATTTGCTGTCTACCTCTAGCATTGCTGAGCATGACAACAGTTCCAAATGTAAAGGGTTTGACCCCCTTTGAAGTAGTATTTGGAATGGCATATTATGTGCCACAGTGGAAAGCTCACATGCCTGCAGAGCTGGAGGCCGATGGCTCATTAGCCAGTTACATGAGAGGATTGTTAACCAATAACACTGTTTTGCAGTTAAACTCTTTTTCAGATAAAGAACAGACGAAGCCGGACGCAGAGCTGACTCCAGGATCCTGGGTGTGGTTGACTGTTATCCAAACAAGTAACCGGACGAGTCCAACGTGGGAAGGTCCGTACCAGGTACTGTTGGCAACGCCTACTGCAGTAAAGGTTGCGGAGAGGTCGTCCTGGGTTCACCTGACCCTTTGCAAACCGGTAAAGAATATCCAGTCTGATTTACATGTCGTAGCCGATATACCACAGAGACAGAATGACCAGGGGCAGAGTGTATAACAATACAAAGCAACCCCAAAGACATTGGTTTACTGTCCTACTGATCATACACCTATTAACCATGTTTGTGGTGACTTTTCTTTGCTGGGATCTTTCCTGCATATAACTACACAGATACAAATAATGAGGCGTGATGAACTGGCCACAGATTGGCATCCAAACCTCAACACATACCTAGCCATGAAGCGTGTGCATGTAGAGACTATGAACATTTCAAATTGCTGGGTTTGTACTGCCATACCTACAGCATATGGAGGACTTTTGATGTCTGCTGTCCCCTTGGGGATAAATTGAGACTTGTGAATATCTACCTTTTGATACAGGTTCTGTGAGATCACAGGACAAAGTGGCACTGTACTTACCTGTTACACAAAAAGGAATTGTTTGTTTTATAAACATGATACAGTCCAAGTTGGTGGGAGTAATTGTAACATAACTGTGTCTTACAAATGTCATATAACAGCCAAAGATCACAGTACTAGTTGTAGCACCATTCATGATTCGTATTTAAGCTTAATGAGAACAACGTGGAAAGATGTGCAGAAACATCCTGAATTGTATAAACAGTTGTCTGTTATAGACAGGAAAATGTTACATGCAGAGTTAACCCACATCAGTAGTAAAGTAGAATATTGTTATTTTGTTTGTGGGGAAAAAAGCATATCAATGGTTACCTGAGAATTGGTCCGGCAGTTGTTTTTTGGGTTATCTGGTTCCAGCCATATGACATACTGCAGAATTGCCTCTGGGTACGATACGAAATGTAAGAGATATAGCTCGAAGAACTGGGAACTCAGTCGAGAAACCTACTAATCCAGTGGGTGAAATCGAAGCTGTTTGGAAAGATCATTCTTCTGTAAGAGATAAAGGAAAATTGAGTCATATGGACTTGAGTGACAGTGTTATATCCTGAGCTGGAATAATCCCAGCTTATGGAGCAGTGAAATCAATCTGGGAACTGAGGAAGTTGTCAAAACCTCTCGAAGTAATGAGCAATGCGACTTTTCCGCTCTCGAACTTGTGACTGATGAAATGAATGCAATGAGAACTGTTGTGCTACAAAATGTAATGGCTCTTGACTGCACCCTGGCGGCGAGAGGTGGTACGTGCGCGCTTATCAAAGAAGACTGCTGTGCGTATATACCACATAATAAGAACGATATCAACGACCACCTAGAGGTAATACAGCAGGTATCAGCCATGGCGGAACCAGGCCCAAACCCACTGACGAACTATTTCCAGAAACCATTTGGTGGATGGGGTTCACTCATACTGAATATCTTGATTGCCATTTGTGTTGTTTTGCTCATATTGGGAGCATGTGTCTGTTGCGGGATACCTTGTATGAAAGGATTAGTTAGGGACTCTGTTGACGTATCTGTAACCGAGACTATGTATCAACACCTGGAGTGGAATTTGTTAATACCAAATGAAATTCTTTCTGAAATGTAAAACAAATGACTTGCCTAGTTAAAAGTTCCAGAGAGGAAGAGGCTAGGGAATGAAATAATGTTGTATATGTGTCTGGATAGAATAAAAGCATTAAAAGGAGGGACAATGTTAGAAAAATATATATCTAAACATATATGACGTGCTAGTTTAGAAGCAAATAGTGTATAATGCATTGTAGATGGCAGTAGAACTTATCATGCATGTAATTGCCTGAAGCGTAGCTGCAGTGTGATTGAACTCTGACCCTGGCAGTAACCAGTTCAGCAGGCGTATGTCATTCAGCATTAATTATCCGCTGGGTTAGAGAATAATAAATGTATGTACATGTATATCTTTCTTCCTTCCACTGAGGAGGATGGCCTTGTGAGCTCTATCGAAGATAGAGTACAGCTGCTCACCAGAGAGACAAAGGAACCTAGTAGGAAATGAACTGACTATTGTATCCGAACAGGCTTGGAACCTTGACAGAGCAACATTTACAGAAGGACATTCTAATTGACTAGGTGCCTTGCAAGGCTGTGCTATTCTCATGGGAAAACATTTAATAAGCATTACCTTAGCACCGTCATTATGAATAGAATATTGTGGACTATAGTGATGTAAATGCCCTGTGACTGACCACGTCATTAAGGTGGGCAAAAGCTGATTGTAAACACAATACACATAAAGCTGCTTCCTGTATAGAGTCACACAAAACTCTATACTTGTACTGCATAGTTATTTGCCTCCTGGTGCACACTATTAAAACGTAGTGAAACTGAGCTTCTTGTGTTATTGACTGTCATTTTGAAAAGCCTAATGAGTGTTACAGTCTGATTTTAACAACTTAATTGACAGATGTGTATGTCCTAGCATGAGAATAGGCCAAGCCAACCACCACAATCGCCATGTGTACCACATACAAACAGCCAGTAACACGCAGTAGTAATGCATGAAGGCATACACGACTGTGGGAATAGCACAGGACATATGGCACGTGCCAAGTGTAGATGCATGACACAAAACCCCAGGATGGGGCTCCCTGCAAAGAGGAACATGTGCCAACCACACCTCCCACAGATGTACCAGCAATGAAAACACATGCCAAACACACAGCAACACTACCGTCCAACCCACGGCTGCAACGGAGGCTGGTCAAAGACCACCATGAAGCGTGCACAAACAGGGACGCGTGTAACCGTTGCCTTAACACCCCCCCATAGGCCAAAGAATAATAGAATGGACATATGCATGTAATGTTGTGAAGGATGTGTGGTAGTCCTCAGTATCACAGTGGTAGGGACACAGAATCAACCGTGATGTATGTGCACTGTAGACAGCATACCTGCAGGTAATACAGAGGACAATCACGTGCCACAGAAATATAGACATGAGAAAGAGGATAGGGGATAGACAAGTGTAAATGGGACAAACTATGAACATAGGTTCATAGATCCATAGGTACAGGGTAGGCTATCTACCCAAGGTCAGCCATAACCCTACACCATAGTTAGGATTCCTTTGCCAACCTTCCGGTCCGCAGATAAAATGCCTATGATATTGCCGTACCTCTGTCAAGCAGTGATAATGATGTAATCCCTGGGGTATATCTGCAATCCCCCATCCAACGGACAAGATACCCCCGAACAAGGCTAGCAAGGATCTCTGCCTCACATGTACTGTGATGTAGATCCACAGCATAGTGAGTGTGTGGGTGACGTATGTGTCACTCCAACACATCCTATTAATGACCGCGTCAAGGTTCACGTCACCTGCCCTTGTGGTTCCGAGGGATGTAGATACAGTAGGTGAAGCATAGACATGACATATGGGTCAACATGGCCTCGTATGTCAGGCACAGGTCAACACCGAACAAGTAGGTCCGACATGCTGCCAGCAACTATGACCGCGTGGGCCATGTCACATAGCCAGTTTACAACCCATCCTGCGATGTACGTGTTCACATCCAAGCCGATGGGTTTATCAATGATACCCGAGGGGGGTATTGTGTTGAAGGCCTTTGCCAGGTCGAGGTAGGCTGTATGGACTGCAAGACCCCCATCAATGGCTTCGGTGACTGCCCCGAAAACGTCAACCATGCTTTAAACGCATGAACCGCCCCTGACCAAGCCAAACCGGGTTGGATGCAAAGTATGCAGGTCCCCTATGCCCTCATCTACGAGCCGCAGTATGATCCCTTCCCATGTCTTTGCAGATAGGTCTCCTCATGGTAATGGGACAGTAATAACCAGGGTCAGTGGAGGCATTGGCCCTGTGACGTGGGACTACAGTCGCCGTGCGACACAACCCGGATACGTTACCCGAGGTGAGGCTACAAATAAACAGCTGTCCTAACTGTGGGTCTAATTCCTCAATGAGATCGTGGAGTACACAGTCAGGTCACCAGCTGGTCCCATGGATGCTATGTTCACTACCCTGGAGAGAGCATGTTCCACCCGTGCGTCACAGAACATTCGGGGACCACAAACCGCCAGTACAGACATCTCTTCATGTGGGGGGAAGGGTGTGGAGATGTCTTCACCGAACCTGTCAGCCCGTATGTTGGCAATGTGTGTATGTTGAGTAAACTCCACATCATCGTGAACCCAGTCAGAGCATATGTGGGAGTGACCTCCCAGGTGTCCAGCATAGCAAATGAAGGCTGTATGATTGTCAGCCACGTCCATGGAGATATATCTGTGGAACGTGCCCCGGACCATGTCATGACAGCCTGTAGCTCTACACATATAATGACCAAGGGTGTCATACCTCACAAGGTATCTGCTCTGCCTTGTAGTAGCCACCTCCTCTCGTTGTACAGCTTGTGTATGGCTGGGGTACACCACACTGGATGCTTGGCATTGGTACAATGAACCACAGTTGGGTAAGGGAATGCCTGATCCATGCAGTCCTGTAGGTACCGGTAGACGGCATATGTAAGTGATGCAGTGGCTGCAGTACTGTTGACCACTGGCTCAGTGTCCTTAAAGGAGACTACAGTAGTGTTCAGAATTGTGAATTCGGCCTTTGAGAAAGCCATGTGTATGGTAACCGGCAACACTCACAGCAACGGATGCCAATAGCAGAAGCCATTGTCCAAATAACATAGATTAACTTCTGCATGACAATATGTATTATCATACATGTATTGACACGTGTCTGCTAATCACACTTGCAAATGGCCGGTAAGACCGGGCCAAAGTGCCCGTGATTTACCTAGTCTGGAGGTGTCGTTCCGACAATAAAGCGGCGATACTTCCCAACCGGGACCTCTGGGGATTAATTAAAGCGGTTGTTAACCTGCAACATTGGATGGTTCCGGTCTCGGAAAACATGGTTTCCGTAGCACTACACACTATGGGTAGTCAAGCAGACATCCGCGATTGGTGAACACACAGCAGCAGTCAAACCCACTGGCCACACGGACACAGTCCGACAAGCTCTACACTTTACATATGCACATTGGTGTCCATTGTAGGACCCAAAAATTTTCCCGTACGGAATGCGTGCCAGCCTCCTTCGTCACCCACGTGAACCGATAGTCGTGACCACGTCACAGCTAGACATATGCACCGCAAGCGTGTTCAATGTTGATGATAGCTGTCCATGAAATGCAGCACATATGCACAGAAATCCCCAGAGTTCCGAGTCCATAGAAGTGCGTCCACATCACAGTCCCGCACACATGAAGGATGTGTAATGGGTACTGTCGACTGTTGCAGTCAAGGGATCCTGGGTATGTAGAAACAGGGCTCGGTGTCATTTGGCAGGTAATCCTTTGTCCCGCCCCGTGGGAGGGATGTGGGCGTAGCACCTGCCTTACTCCCCACTAATAATGCAAAGCATCCACCGGAGAATGCTAAATGCAGGTGTGAAATGTGCACAGCCCTATACCAGTGTCCAGTAGGCAATTCTCATGGATGGACAAGCGTACAACCAAGATGGCACCCATAACTGCAAACCCGGTGGAATTGCACAGCCGCGGTAAGGCATAACACAGGAAATATACATAGGGACTACAGTTGACATTCCCCATACAAAGTTGTACCACCGTGCAAACACCGGCGTACATAGCACTCAATCTGCCAGCAACAAAATGGGGAGCACTCGCTACCATACTGCGGAACAGATGGGCGACCTGTGGAACACATACTAATGGCACACCAACAACGTCAACTAGGATATGTAAACTATGGCGTTCCCACCTATGAAGAAAACATGCTTCAATGAATACATAGGGGATCAACATGTTCCGGTGGTATTATGTTGAAAATACAGTGACGGATATGTCCTATTGGGACGTCTGAGGTTTATTTAAAGCAGTTGCTAACCTGCATCTTTGGATGTACACCATTTGTTCACAGTTCTAAATCACCTGGTTACGTAGCACCACGTAGAATGGGTAGTCAAACAGACATCCGCGATTGGGGAACATACAGCAGCAGTCAAAACCACTGGCCAGTTGGACACAGTCCAGCAACATCTAACTTTACATATGCACATTGGTGTCCACTGAAGGACCCAAAAATACCTTTTAACAGAACTCCCTCCAGCCGTTTCCGAACAACAGATGGTGCGATAGCCGTGACTACGCCCCAGTTAGACATATGCACCACCAGCGTGTTTAAGGTTGATGACAGGTGTCCATGAAATGCAGGACATATGAACAGAAATCCCCAGATTGACGTGTCCATACATGTGCGTCCACATCCCAGTCACGCACACATGAAGGATGTGTAATGGGTACTGTCGAGGGTTGCAGCCATGGGATCTTGGGTATGCAGAAATGGGGCTCGGTGTTGTCTGGCAGATAATCCATTGTCCCGCCCCGTGGGAGGGATGTGGGCGTAGTACCTGCCTTACTCCCCACTAATAATGCAAAGCATCCACCGGAGAATGCTAAATGCAGGTGTGAAATGTGTACAGCCCTATACCAGTGTCCAGTAGGCAATTCACATGGATGGACAAGCGTACGACCAAGATGGCACCCATAACTGCAAACACGGTGGAATTACACTGCCGCAGTAAGGCATTACACAGGAAATACACATAGGGACTACAGTTGACATTCCCCATACAAAGTCGGACCGCATAACGTCGCGCGTACACAGCACTCAATCAGCCAGCAACAAAATGGGGAGCGCTCGCTACCATACAGCGGAACAGATGGGCGACCTGTGGAACACATACTAATGGCACACCAACAGCGTCAACTAGGATATGTAAACTATGGCGTTCCCACCTATAAAGAAAACATGCTTCAATGAATACATAGGGGATCAACATGTTCCGGTGGTGTTATGTTGAAAGTACAGTGACGGATATGTCCTATTGGGACGTCTGAGGTTTATTTAAAGCAGTTGCTAACCTGCATCTCTGGATATACACCATTTATTCACAGTTCTAAAACACCTGGTTTATGTAGCACCACGTAGAATGGGTAGTCAAACAGACATCTGCGATTGGGGAACATACAGCAGCAGTCAAAACCACTGGCCAGTTGGACACAGTCCAGCAACATCTAACTTTACATATGCACATTTGTGTCCATTGTAGGACCTAAAAATACCTTCTAACAGAACTCCATCCAGCCATTTCCGACCACCAGATGATGCGATAGCCATGACTACGGCACAGTTAGACATATGCACCACCATCGTGTTTAAGGTTGATGACAGGTGTCCATGAAATGCAGGACATATGAACAGAAATCCCCAGATCGACGTGTCCATACATGTGCGTCCACATCCCAGTCCCGCACACATGAAGGATGTCTAATGGGTACTGTCGAGGGTTGCAGCCATGGGATCTTGGGTATGCAGAAATGGGGCTCGGTGTTGTTTGGCAGATAATCCGTTGTCCCGCCCCGTGGGAGGGATGTGGGTGTAGCACATGACCTACTCCCCACTAATAATGCAAAGCATCCACCGGATAATGCTAAACGCAGGTGTGGAATGTGTATAGGCCATAACAGTGTCCAGTAGGCAATCCCCATGGATGGACAGGCCTACGGCCAGGATGGCACCCATACCTGCAAGCCCGGTGGAATTACACAGCTGCAGTTAGGCATAACACAGGAAATGCAGATGGAAACTACAGTAGACACTCCCCATAGAAATCCAGACCGCCGTGCGAATACCGGCGTACACAGCACTCGATCTGCCAGCAACAACATGGGGATTACTCGCTGCCATACTGCAGAACAAATGGGCGACCAGTGGAACACATACCAATGGCACACCAACAACGTTAACTAGGAAGGTCA
This sequence comes from Protopterus annectens, assembly GCF_019279795.1. NCBI lineage: Eukaryota > Metazoa > Chordata > Ceratodontiformes > Protopteridae > Protopterus > Protopterus annectens. The sequence continues at coordinate 1,553,746,689 of NC_056741.1, forward strand.
TAGGATGTTTAAACACTGGCGTTCCCGCTTATAAAGAACATCCTTCAATGAATCAATAGGGTCCACATGTTCTGGCTGTGTTATATTGACAATACAGTGGCGTATACGTCCTACTGGGCCTTCTGAGGATTACTTAAAGCAGTTGCCAACCTGCAGCATTACATTAATACCATTTGGGTTAATCGTAGTAGAACATGGGTTTCATAGCACAACATAATATGTGTAGTCAAACACACATCCGCGATTGGGGAACATACAGCAGCGGTCACAACCACTGGCCAGATGGACACAGTCCAACATGTTCTACATTTTACATATGCACATTTGTGTCCATTGTAGGACCCAAAAATTTATCCATACGCAATGTAAACCGGCTGCGATTGGGAGACCCAGATGAAGTGACAGCCGTGACTACGGCACAGCTACATATATGCACCACCAGCGTGTTCAAGGTTGATGACAACTGTCCATGAAATGCAGGACATATGCACAGAAATCCCCAGATTGTCGAGTCCATAGATGTGCGTCCACATCCCATTCCCGCACACATGCAGGATTTGCAATGGGTACTGTCGAGGGTTGCAGCCATGGGATTGTGGGTATGCAGAAATGGGTGTCAGAGTTGATTGGCAGATGATCCGTTGTCCCGCCCCGTGTGAGGGATGTGGGTATGGCATATGCGTTACTCCGCACTAATAATGCAAATCATCCACCGGAGAATGCTAAATGCAGCTGTGAAATGTGTACAGCCCTATACCAGTGTCCATTAGGCAGTTCCCATGGATGGACAAACGTACGGCCAAGATGGCACCCATAACTGCAAACCTGGTGGAATCACACAGCTGTAGTAAGGCAAAACACAGGGAATACAGATAGGGACTACAGTAGAGACTCCACATACAAAGTCAGACCGCCGTGCGAATACCGGCGTACACAGCACTCAATCTGCCAGCAAGAGAATGGTGATCACTCGCTTCCATACCGCGGAACAAATGGGCGACCTGCGGAACACATACTAATGGCACACCAACAACGTCAACTAGTAAGGTTATAGGATGTTTAAGCTATGGCATACACACATATAAAGAACATTCTTTAAGGAAGTAATAGGATCTACATGTTTTGTTCGTGTTAATTTGACAATACAGAGGCGGGAATGTCCCAATGGGATATCTGTGGATTAGTTAAAGCAATTGTTAGCCTGCATCATTGGAATTACACCATTTGGGTTCAGTGGCGGAAAGTCCGTTTTACGTAGCACTACATAATATGGGTACTCAAACAGACATCCGTGATTGCTAAACATACAGCAGCAGTCAAACCCACTGGCCAGATGGACACAGTCCAATAAGTTCTACACTTTACATATGCACATTGGTGTCCATTGTAGGACCCAAAAATTTATCCGCACGCACTGTCAACCTGCTGCGATCGGGAGACCCAGATGAAGCGACAGCCGTGACTACAGCACAGCTACATATATGCACCACCAGCATGTTCAAGGTTGATGACAACTGTCCATGAAATGCAGGTGATATGCACAGAAATCCCCAGATTGTCCAGTCCATATAAGTGCGTCCACATCCCATTCCCGCACACATGGAGGATGTGCAACGGGTACTGTCGAGGGTTGCAGCCATGGGATCGTGGGTATGCAGAAATGGGTGTCGGTGTTGATTGGCAGATGATCCGTTGTCCGCCCGTGTGAGGGATGTGGGTATGGCATATGCGTTACTCGGCACTAATAATGCAAATCATCCACCGGAGAATGCTAAATGCAGCTGTGAAATGTGTACAGCCCTATATCAGTGTCCATTACGCAGTTCCCATGGATGGACAAACGTACGGCCAAGATGGCACCCATAACTGCAAACCTGGTGGAATCACACAGCTGTAGTAAGGCAAAACACAGGGAATACAGATAGGGACTACAGTAGAGACTCCACATACAAAGTCAGACCGCCGTGCGAATACTGGCGTACACAGCACTCAATCTGCCAGCAAGTGAATCGGGATCACTCGCTTCCATACCGCGGAACAAATGGGCGACCTGCGGAACACATACTAATGGCACACCAACAACGTCAACTAGGAAGGTTATAGGATGGTTAAGCTATGGCGTACCCACATATAAAGAACATCCTTCAATGAATTAATAGTATCTACATGTTTCGTTCGTGTTAATGTGACAATACAGAGGCGGGAATGTCCCAATGGGATATCTGCGGATTAGTTAAAGCAATTGTTAGCCTGCATCATTGGAATTACAACATTTGGGTTCAGTGGCGGAAAACCCGGTCTACATAGCACTACATAATATGGGTACTCAAACAGACATCCATGATTGCTGAACATACAGCAGCAGTCAGACCCACTGGCCAGATGGACACAGTCCAATAAGTTCTACACTTTACATATGCACATTGGTGTCCATTGTAGGACCCAAAAATTTATCCGTATGCAATGTGGACAGGCAGCGATCTAGAGACCCAGAAGAACTGATAGCCGTGACTATGGCACAGCTAGATATGTGCACCACCAGCGTGTTCAAGGTTGATGACAAGTGTCCATGAAATGCAGGACATATGAATAGGACTCCCCAGGTTGCCGAGTCCATAGACGTGCGTCCACATCCCATTCCCGCACACATGAAGGATGTGCAATGGGTATCGTCGAGGGTTGCAGACATGGGATCGTGGGTATGCAGATATGGGGCTCGGTGTTGATTGGCAGATAATCCGTCATTACGCCCGTGGGAGGTATGTGGGTATAGCACATGCGTTACTCCCCACTAATAATGCAAATCATCCACGGAGAATGCTAAATGCAGCTGTGAAATGTGTACAGCCCTATACCAGTGTCCAGTAGGCATTTCCCATGGACGGACAAGCGTCGACCAAGATGGTCACCCATAACTGCAAACCCGTGTAATTCCACAGCTGCAGTAAGGCATAACACAGAAAATACAGATAGGGACCACAGTACACACCCCATACAAAGCCAGACCGGCGTCGAATACCAGCGTAGACAGCACTCAATCTGCCAGCAAGAAAATGGGGTTCACTAAACACATACTGCGGAACAAATGGGTGACCTAAAGGAAAATACAATGGACACCCAAAAAAACAATAAAAGCAAGGGCCTGAAAAAGGCGTTCACTCTTAAAAGAACATCCTCAAGAAAATGGTTACTGTTTTGGTTGGCATTTCAATACAGGGGAAACCAAAACATTTGGGTTCAAACTTTGGCCCGGTTCACCATGGAAGAAACCCCTTTAGTGAAATTTTAAAAAGGATTAAATGGGGCAAAATGCCAAAGGAAATAAAACACCTTAAATCCGGGTTTTAAGGGCCCCAAAACACCACCAACAAACACATGGGGT